>NW_023458563.1:34105338-34131748 GCF_013731165.1 Rhagoletis pomonella
AGCCCACCGCTGTGGAGGGTTCAGGGACATGAAGGGTTTGAAGGCAACGAAAGGACTGACTGTCTTGCAAAGAGTGGAGCCCAAATGCGTTTGCATAGTTCCAAGCCTTTTTGCGGTACATCTAAAGAATACACTGCAGACCTACTTAGGAGCTGGCTGGGAATTGCTGCACACTGGCGGAAGTCGAAGGGAATAAGACAATCAAAGAGATTCATAACTTTTCAGGAGGAACTCCGAAAGATTCCTTGAACTTAAAACTCTTACTGGTTATCTGACAGCACACTGCAAGTTAACGTACCGATTGAATTAAAGGGTCTTTCTTTAGAGACTGACTGTAGGTTTTGTGGGCCGTTGAAGGAAGCCCCAGAGTATATTCTATGTGCCTGTCCACGAAGCATAAATAGTATATTGATGCACCATGGGGAAGGATTGTCTTCTCCATTTAAAATTTGGAACATGGTTTCATCAAAAGTGCTGAGCTTTTTAAATAGCCTAATATTGGAGCGATTACAATTAGGATTTAGCACAATATATCTTCTTAGGTCGCAACGCGGGTATCTCCGAAGTAATAATAATAATATAGTCACTTGACACGAATAAAGACGCTCGGGTGTCTTGCGAAAAAAGACGCGTTGGATTCAACATCAGTCCGGAAAAACTCTTTGGGGAATTCGTATACTCGCAAACATAATTGACCGCGAAAATAAGTCTTCTTCGTCTTTCTTCCCCGTCAAAGAGGTTAACGCGTCTTTCTTTGCCCTCGCCTATGTTAAGAGTTCTTCTACGCCGAAATTTTTTTACGCGTCTTTTTTCGCTGTCAACTTTTGAGCTCGCGTCTTTATTCGTATCTAATGACGATATGTATGTATGTACAGTAAAATGAATCGTTATACGCAGCTAATTTGTTTTCATTGTACTAGCTGTGTTTTAGTTTTACTAAATGTTATGTTAGCTATGTTTTTAATAAATTTGACATTGAAAAAAAATATTAAAACTGTAAAAAATGTTTGGTAGGTTTTGGTTGGTTATGGTAGGTAATTTTGGTAGGAAAAAAATGTGTCTGTGGCAACGCTGATAGCAGCCACGACTCGTGTTGACGGTGTGGTGTGGTGAAGCTGCTTGGAGATGGCTCTCTTGTAGTATATTGACTTTTGGTGCTCCAGCAACTGGTTTGTCTATGGCGGAGTTATGACTAAAGTCAATTTGGACTTTTTGAGAACTGGGTTGTTTGTTGCGAAAGCTATTGGCATCACATGTATGCAAATTAGATTTCCAAACGAGCAACTGTTGAATATGGGGAAAAAATGTATATTATATAAGTTTTTCACACACAAAGCAGAAATTACCTGTCGCTCCTCGCCCGCGTAAGCACAATGTCTACCATCTGGAGAGAAAGCGACGGCGCAAACTTTGCCAGTACGGCCAGTTAGTGAATAAATTGGTCGACCTTCTAATAAATCAAGCAATGTTATTGTATCGTCATCGCCGCCAGTCAACAAATTTCCACTTGGGTGAAATGCAGCATTATTCACCGGCGCCGACTGCACTTGATACAACTGTATTAGCTCGCTTTCGGCTATGTCAAATATCTTAACGCGGTTACAACTTAATGCTAAAGCCACCAGATTACCGTCTGGATGCCATGCCAGCTGTCGTCCCATACCTCTTTCCGCGGTTAACGTTCGCACAAATTCGCCTGAAGATGTATCGCAAATTCTTAATGGCTTGTCGTCGCCGCACGATGCAATTAACTGGCCATTAGGGCTGAATTTTGCTGCATCCACCCAATTTGTGTGTCCAGTGAAAGATGTATATTTTGAATCATGTATTTTGATGGCTATTCGCCATTTTTCGAGTCTGCAAACGAATAATCTGACGAAGATGCAAACAAATTCAAGCACATTGTTGCATTCTAACGTACCTTTTAAAAGCTTTAAACTTTTATAATATGAATATTTCTAGTGTCGAAATCAAAACGAAATTTTATAAATAGCATTTTTAAAAAACAATCATCTAATATTTTTCAAGTTTTTGGGCATATATGTTACCATTTGAACAACAAATACTACTAAGTTTTTGAAACTATTTAATGCAACTCAGGTCAAAAAAGCACTGTTTTGACCAAAATAAGCAACTCTAAAATAGAGATGATCGCAGCTGTGGCTCAGGATGACGTCTATTGCTAAGATATCTCATTTGTATTTGTCCCCCCCTTCGATTAGCCACTTCTCTGCTTGCTAGGTTTGAGCTCTGCTCTCTTGCCAATAAATGCATATATGAATGCAAATAAGAAGTTATATAGCTGAATTCAAAAAGTAAATTAATATCTTTAGATTAATAGCCTTATTCATAAAAAAATAAATAGTTTTAAAAAAGGTTTATAAATTGAAAAATTTATGAAAACGTCAATTCATAAAGCTTTTTAAACCTACTTTATTTTTTATGAATAAGGCCATAAAAGTATGAGGTGGGTTTTGTCGAAGGCTGAGATATGCTCAGCCGCTCCAGAGTCCAGCGAAGGTCCCACTAACCCCCACCAAATAAAACACAATTATTTGTGTATTAAGTCGAACACACCCACACACACACGCGGCTATCTAGAATGCCAGCAACTTGTCGTAAGGGGAGAGCGGAAGATAGAGAGAGAGAGTCGGCAGTCGGTGTCGGAGATTATTCGGTGGGTAATTGTACGGCGACGGGAGTGCTACTGATGACAGCAGATTGGCAGTGGTACCAGTGGTGCCACGAAGCATTTATAGTGGTAGCCAAATTCCTTTAAAAAAAGGGCTAAAAAAGAGATAAAAAAAGTCGTTGTGGCTAAAAATGGTAGCTAAAATTCTTTACTTACATAATCATATATAAGTATACACGCAATCATTTTCAATAAGTAATGGTATAGAAAAACAATGAACTCTGGAAAAAAGCGAATATTTTATCCAACCAAAAACCTTTTCGTATAAAAGGGGAAATATACGACACCAGCTTGCTGGATCGATCAAGTGATTGTACCATCAAGATCGAAGCATATAACTTACCAGCATGCTGGTACAATATTTATTTCTTTACAAATGAGGTCGAGGAAAGATCGAAATGATTTGAGCAGTGTTGCCACTGGAGTTTAGTTTTAGGTACCAAAATGCCTACCAAATCAGTTTCCAATCTACCAAATTTTTGTTCATCATTAAAACGAAATTTCTTGAATTTACACCCCGTTTTAGCTACACAAATTTACAGTATAATATCGTTTACGGTGTTCATTCATACCAATATTTAAAGTTAAACAAAACCAATTCGGGCTTTTAAATAAAATAATTAACGTATTGCGTAAAAAACTTTTGTAATAAATGTATGTAAAAACCTTTGAGTTAATTCTATTCATATCAAAAAATATTTATGTTTGAAAAAACAAAATCTGAGATTTTATGCATTTCAATAAAAAAATTCCAAATTTTGTTTCAATTTGCATACACTCACACTTTGGAAATTGCCTATCACCAATTTTTCTTTCCAGACGATAAACAAATTTTTGTTCAATTTCAACAGCTGATCGATCATAGCTTTGGGAAGCCAGTTTTTGTTTGCAGAAAATTGTGTGCTTAGTAAAATTTGGAAAAACAAAGAAAACTTATAAGTGAAAGAAATGTTTTCAACGTGTAAACGCAAAGTAAGTGAACAAATTTTAATGCTCATTTTGATTGACTTTTCAAAACATTTTTGCCTACCAAAAGCTTTATCGAACCAACCAAACTACCAAAGGAGAATGAAGCTACCAATTTTGGTCCAATTGGACCAAAACGGCAACGCTGGATTTGAGCCGAAATTTAATAATTTTTCTACCATTTTGTTAAACATTTTTTTTTTAATTCACAACTGCAATATCGTGAACTTAATATTCCACAAACACAGCTTCTAAATTTCCGCCAAAATATTTTTTTATTAGCAAATTTAGCTAATTTCACCACTCACGACACCAGCACGCTGGTACAATCATAAAATTTTCAAGTAGTTATTGAAGTCGCACCAGCAGCTGGTACAATCACACCACAAGAGCATACACGGTCAATCGACTTGATGGGCCATTTAACTAATGAAGCATATTAGGGGCCAGTTTTTCAGTGCACGGCCGTGGTTCAAACTAAGTTTAAACGCCCGATCTGGCTTGTTTAAACTAAGATCAGCCAGTGAACTGTCAGCCAGCTGTTCAATTTAAACCCAGTTTACTTAATCTGAGTTTAATCTGGCACTGAAAAACTGGCCCTAAGGGCGGTAAGCTTATATATTTTAAACTATAGTTAAATCGTTAATAGATAAGCTAAAAAACAGCCCTAACACTTATACAGTATTATGTATAAAAACGTAAGGAACATACAAAACATATATGTCAGTCTTCCTTAGTTTAAAAATTCATCTCTTACATATATGCCAAAAAAAAATAGATCAAATTAAGCATATACAACTTTTTCATGCCCAGTATGAATAAATTCTCCAAAGGGTTAGGGGCAATTTTAAATTTATGTGGCCAAAAAAAGTATGTGGTAGCTAAATCTAGGCACCAAAGGGCTAAAACGGCAACACTGAGTGGTACGCGTCAGTCGTAGTGAAGATCGTGGCAATGAGAGCAGTCGCGGCGGTTGTGACGGCGTCTGCGACGGCTGTCTGCAGTTCCCTTGCAGTAGTGGTGGCGGCCTTAGCGGTGTCGTTGGCAGTGGCCCATATAATGATGAGGGCGGCAGCGACCTCCCGCAGTGGTGTTGTATGCGGCCCTGATTGTGGCGAAGGGCGAATGCGCTTCGCAGTCCTCGGTGATGATAGCGGGCGGCCCACGGTTGTAGCTTCGGCCTTGGGGCGGCCGTAATAGTAGCGGCCCCCGGAGATTAGAGCAGCGGTGCGGGCCCTAGCGGTGGGGGTGATTATTGCGGCGGACCTGGATGACGGTGAATAACGGGCGGTCCTCGGTAGAAATGTCGGCCTTGGGGCGGTAGTAATAGTAGCGGCCCCCGGTGATTAGAGCAGCGGTGCGGGACCCTGCGGTGGGGGTGATTATTGCGGCGGCCCCAGATGACGGTGAATAGCGGGCGGTCCTCGGTAGTGATCTCGGCCTTAGGGCGGTAGCGGTGCTGGCTGTCCAGATTGGTGATACGGACAACTACGGACAACTGATCATTAGTGCGGTCCCCCCAGGGCATCGAAAGGTTGCCCAGTCCCCCCGTATGTATTCGTGGCCGCTAGGCGCTGCAGGGAAGTGGTTCGCTCCCCTTCAGCGCCCGCTAGCCGCGCGGTATCGCAAGCAGGCAGGGGTGCTCGGAATTAGGCAAGCCCAAATGGACCACGCCCCCTGTCTGCTTGAGACCGTATCCAAAAATGGGTCTAGCCCATAATGGTTTTGGAGTGTTGCCTGAGGGGTATTCCCCCCTGGCAGCCCTCTTCAACCAATCAGTCTAGAGATGGCACGATTATTCGAATAACCGATTATAATCGGTTTTTTTCATTCGGTAACCGTTTTAATTGTATCGAAATTTTCCTTTCGCTTAATCGAGCGATTAACAATAATGTATGAAAAAAAACTACGTACTTACCGTTCAATAATATTATAAATCGATAACCATCAAGGTATTACTCAAATCAGTACTTGTCCATGTATCAAACAAGGTATCGATACCTACTCAGTAAAGGAAAGGTATCGAGTACTTGTACATAGACTACGATTTTGCATATTTTTCAAAGTAATTGTATTTTTTTTTTCACAAAAAATATGCATTTTTACAAGATTATTTTAATAATTTTTCAGACAAAAATTTAAGACAACTATTATTTGTCTATAGTATTTGATTTCAAAAAACAATGGAATAAATTTTTACAAGATGAATAGATAAAGTTTTTCATATAAAATGAGTTTAACAAAATAACTCCTTTTTTGTTATATTTCCTAAAAACATCAACTTTTCCAAGTGTTTTCCTGAAAGGCGGTTTCGAGATTTTAATATAGTTTTTGTAGTATCTGTTTTTGAGAAAAGCCTCTCGCAAGGGACAGATGACCCAACAACAGATGACGCAACAACGCAGTGTTGCCGTTGCGAATTTTCAGAAAGTCGAAAAAAATGGATTCATTGGCGAAAAAAGGGTCGCCATATTATTTTTTGCCTTTCTAAAAATATTTAGTGGGACAAGCTTTTCACAAAACAAGGTTGCAAACATACACATAAATCGAGAAGAGTTACATTTCCCTTAAAAGTTTTAAGTGATGCATTTTTTCGTACTTACTGGAGGAAATATTTTTTAATAGTGCTTTTCAAAGAAAATGCTGAAGCATAATAAGTTTTGCGCTTCCGATACAAGTATTTTTTTTCGATACCTACTTGGATCGCAGTAAAAAGTATCGAGTAAAAAAATACTTGGTAAGTTGAGAAAAGTATTGAGTATGTACTTGGATTTACTTGTATCGATTTATCCCTAAATACAAGTATCTCCTCTACTCGGTACATACGTACATACGTATAATTTTACGAGTTGGGAGACTTTACATTCTCGTATTCTGACAATTTTTTTAGTTTAACCTAAGCAGAAACTAAAAAATCACAACCTGCACATATTTTCATTTTAATTTCCAAAGGCGGTGTTTTACATTTTCTTCCATACAAAGTATGTTCGATGTTTTTTTTTTTTATATGAAAGCAAATAGGCAACACCGACAACAAAAACAAAATCGCCAAAAATCAATGGCAAGTGCCAGATACTTCAATCTTGCAATTTTATACAAAAATTTAATGGGCTACAAAACTGCATACTGAAAATCTTTTTAAGAAACCTTATTAAAAGGCTTAAAATTTGTTTTTTTTGTTTGTTGATTTTTTTAATATTGCACAAAGTTTTACATTGTTTTTATTTTTACGATTTTTGACAAAGGATAAACTATATTAAAAAAAATAACTAAAATTAAATAACAAAGAAAACATTGTTGTGTTGCGCTTATAATTCTGACACGGGGTGTATAACGCATGGTATACTACTTTGCATGTTTTTATTTATTCTCCCCCTTCGTTTTTAGTTTTCTTGATTGTATCCGCACTGCATTGAAGGCACAAGTTTCCACATTTTAACAAGAAATGTATCCTTAAATAAAACATGCAGTTTTTATAACTAATGTAAATGGTTTTTAGTAACTTTGCATTTTAGTCGAAACGACCGGTTAATAGGTTAATTTCTTACGATTAATTGCAAATATTAATCGAATGCTTTCGATTAACCGATTATTAATTACTTTTTGCCTTTACTAAATCAGTCATCCTCCGAGGAGGAAAGCCAAGATGCGCTCCGTGCTTACCTACGGACAACTCATGAACGAAAGACACAAGATCACGCGGGAAGGAAAGAACGAAAAAAGTTATTTTCTAACTGCCGAAATCTCGACGCCATCTTTGTTGTAAGAAGTAAACAACGAAGAGAACGGAGAAAACCGCGAAATTGTTGAACGCATGAATAATCATTTTTATTATGCAAATTCTTCTATAAATCACGCCGTTGTGTTAAATTATTCTTTACCTTATGTGTACACATGTTGTCACAGGCGAAAAAGAAGAAAATTGCAGTAAAAAGCCACAACCAAATTGTAAACAATGAAGAAATGTAAACAAACAGCTATTGTCAAAATCGTTAAACTTTTTTCCTAAATGCGATTCTAACGGGCTACTCTCCTGCCCGCGTGATCTTGTATTTTTGGTTCATGCGGACAACTGATGCTGGTTGAGTTCGTGCTGGCAGCTTTAGCTTTGGTTTTGTATGAGCTGTTTGAGAAGTGAGTGGGCTTATTCCGCGTTATGTGTTTTGTGTAGCGAATTTCTTCCATATGTTGGTGCGCATTATTATCCAAGTTGGCGTTTGCGAAATTTGTATGTGCTTACCATGCCAGCTTCGTGTGTGCGTATGTATGCATGTATGTATTGTACATCGGGGTGCTTTTAGTCCACGTTGGTATGTTAGTTTGTGTGTACGTCTACCAGTATGTATGTATGTTTATATATTGGTATATATGTGCAGTTGAAAGGTACGCTAGGGTGATGTCGAGTATGTTATTGTAGCGTGGGCGAAGCTACGTTACAAAACTTTAATTCATTCTGATTTATCTGTTAACAGTTAGTTATAGATATACACTAGGCGACAAATGAAAGTGAATACCTTGTTCTAATATTCACAATTATTTCATTTCATTTATTTCGGTTCGGTTTCGGTAATTTTCATGAAAAATTTTTCGCGTTAATCATTTATGAAAATAGGTTTGCTCCACAAGCTATCCACTTGCAGAAAAGAAAAGTTCAAACTGTCAGCGTATATCAAATAAACTCTAAATCTTACTTGTGGAACTCGTGTGTGTAACTCGAAGTGACTTCGAGTAGCTTGTGGAACAAACCTAATAAAGTTCGTTCTATAATAGCCGTGTTTTATTTGTCCAGAAATTTAAGCTTTTAGCTTATTTTGTATGGAGGACTTACCCAACATAATTATATTGGCTTATGAAAAGCTATCTTGGCTTGTATATTGAACAAGAGGCATTGCCATTCAGCATCAGAAATTTTCTCCTTCAGCCAATCAGAAAGAGGCTAAAACTTACTTTGACACTATTTGCAGTCAAACAACTATCAAAATTAGGCTAACATAGGAAATAAGCTAATTTCGTTTTATTTGACCAAGATTTAGCTATTTGCTTGTGATGGTTGAATAAAACACGCCTAATATAAACCATATAAATCAAAGTTTTTCACTTTAGAGTTTTTCCGAGACAACTTTTGCGGTTTATTAACCGACTTCCCAAAAAGGAGGAGGTTATCAGTTCGTCGGAATCTTTTTTTTTTTTTTTTTATGTATGTTACCGCATAACTTTGGACCACGTCAACCGATTTCGATAACTTTTTGCATCGGAAAGGTAGTGTCTCAGAGGTGGTCCCATACTAATCTGGTTAAGATCCGATCAGTGGATCATGATATATATATATATATATATATTTTTTATATGAGAGTTGAAGTCGGTTTTTTTTTTTGCTAAAAATTACTTGTTTTATATAACAAGTGCAATTTACAAAAATGATTTTTTGAAATTTCGTTGCTAATTGAATGTGAAATAACACAAATTTGCTTTATTTCATTTCTCGTTGTGCAATAAGACCAACTTTAAACTTAACAATTTGAGTAATAAAGCAAAATAGTGCACATATGTAGGTAGTCGCCCAGTTACATTTGACAAAAAGTAGTAATGAACAAGTTAAATGAACGGATTTGTAAGTATACAATTTTGAAAGTGCCCAGCGTCGAGGAGGTCCGCGTTCGCGCGCCACCCCACGGCGCGCCGCGTTCAACGTCGCGCTCGCGTCCCCCGCCCCTTCCCCTCCTTTCGTAATTATGCTCTGGTGGCATTATAACCGTTTAGAAAAAAATTATAATAATAAAATAACACTAGTTCACTTCTGAAACTGCTTTTTAATGTCCAAGTAATGGGAATTATTGTGTATGGTGTTATTGCATGCATCCCACCCGTAGTGGAATTTACCAGGTGCCACTGCCTTATTTGAAAATTTGCCTATAAAATGTGACTATAAGGCAGCCGAACTTCAGAAAAAAAAGCGAGAAAGCCGTTTTATTACTTCATCTGCTTATTGCGAAACTGTTCCATGCAAACATTTTAAGGTTTTCCAGCAATGTTTTGAACATATTAAAAAGCAAGCAGATAAAATTCATAGAAAAGCGCTATGTCCAATATGACGAGCAGTTATTAAAGACGATGCTTTCCCTATATTTTGATAACCTTTCATAAGTAAAAATATTTTGTGAATATTACTTTCTTCATATGAATTATATCACACTTTTTGTTTAGTTCAACGCCTATCAAACAGGTTTAGAGCATTTGAGCAAAAACAACATTTGCCTGTATTTTGTTGTTGCTTCTGGTATCGAAAGTGTCAAAAACTGTTCTGATTTTTTTCTTCTACATCAAAGAGTGCCTTTTGAAATAGAAAAAAGAACTTAAAAATTAAAATTGTTGCAACTTTCTTTCTTAGTAAATTGGTCTGCTTCTCGAAGCATTGATCCATTCTGTGCCAGGCCCAGTAACCAGCGGTTGTGCTGCTGAGTTGGGCGAGCGTTCCAAAAGCTGCTAATCAATCGCTGGTTTTGTATGGGAAAAGGTTCACATGCAAATAGATTTTAACAATTTAGACATTTTATGAGAATAAATTAAAAATATTTGACATTTTCGAGAACAAATAATTTGAAAAAAAATCAAATCAGCTGCTATACTGATACTACCTATTCCATTTGCCTTGGTTTAATTGTATTTTTGGAATAAACAAAGTTCTTTTCCCTTCTGCCAGTAAACTGTTTTTTTTTTTGTACAAATAGTATAAATAAGCAATAGGAAATAAGGCAAAATTTGTTTTATTTCCAACCTTTGGTGTAAAAAGATTTGTGCGCCTGGGCCGTGGTTCTGAAGTTAAAGTTCTCTTAATTAATTTTAATCAGGGATCATAGATAGCAGTTATTTTTTCCAACAGTTAAACTTAGCCAGATATTTTTTAATTTCGAAATAAAAGTCTTTCCGGATATTAAACAAACCGCTTATCCAAATCAAACAAATTTGGTACCAAATGAAAGAGTACTTAAATAGCTTTTTAACAGAAATAAAGATCGAAGGCTACCACTTCTATTTACATTTTTCTTTATAATTTAATACAAAGGAAATGCATATACCTGACCCAAGGTTTGTTCTATGGTAATTAAAAAACATTTTTTATTTAAATATTTTTCAATAGCTGGCTTTCTGATGGCTTTCCTCGTTTAAATATTTCAGTTTTAAAGCTATTTTAGTCCTCTTTCAGTTGATACCACACTTGTTTAATTTGGATAAGCGGTGTGTTTATTATTAGGAAAGGACTTTTATTTTCAACTTAAAAATATCTGGCCAAGTTTAGCTGTTGAAAAAAGTAACTGTTATTTACGGTCCCTGATTTTAATCAAAATAATCCTGACAGTTGCATGTTTCGAACTTAATATAACATAACTAACAATAAGTTTAGTGGGGTTTCGTCAAGACTTTCACGAACTTAGCTTCCGCGGAACCGTGGCATGAGTTCTATGAGATGAGTTAGGTTGGGTGAGTTGAGGCGAGTTGCGTTAAACGATGTTTCCACGCCAAGTGATTCGCTCTCCCATTCGTAATTCGCTCTCTCATTCGTGATTGGCGCCCCTATTACGAACCGAATCACATAATTCGCCATACAAAATTTTGAGAGCGAATCACTTCATTCGTGGGTGATTCAGATCCAATCAACATGCGAATCAAGAACAAATCGTTGTCTTCTCTAATTTTTATCGATAACGGCTGTCAAAACACATAGACCACACACATCCCCACCAGCACAAACATTGAAAAAAATAGCTATATTCGTTAAAACCATATATGTAATACTCCTATATTGGCAGTAAGAGCTAGTACCGTCCGAAAACACTACAGTACAGATATATCGATAAACACGTACGAAAGAAAAGGAACACAAACGTTTATAAATAAACATGTACACAACACATAAACAAAAACGGCACTCAAGTACACAATACATTGATAAAAACAGTACTAGACTGTCTCGCTTTGATTTCGGAATACTTACACATTGAGAAGTTAGCTTACTGCCAATATAGAAGTACTACATATATGGTTAAAACTATTGATTTAGCTAATTAACCACTGCAAATTTTTTCTCCACCGTTGAAATGCACAATTAACAGCACATTAACAGCCCTATTCCGCCACACTGACAAAACTCACCGCGATGACAATTGATATAAAAATGACAATTGCAGCTTTTTGGTATTCTCAGCAAAATTCAAAAGCTCGAATCATGCCAATTGTCATTTTTATTGTCATGACCTTTTGGGCAGGTGACAAGGCAAAAACATATGTTTGTGTTGATATAAAAAGTGCGACGATTTAATAAATTTGTGAAAAAAATATAAAAAATACTCATTTCAATGGCAGAACAAATTCTAGTTATTTGCGCAGCCGTGCTTGTAGAAGACGAGCAAAACCTGGAAAGGAAGCGACTTTTGAGGGAGCTCAGGGACGACAGCGACCCGTTTTCGATGCAGGAGATAGTTTTTATCCAGAATTTTCGCTTTCCTAAATCACTTTGTCGCGAACTAATGCAACAATTGGAACCACGCGACCCTCAGAAATCCGCCATCCCTTTTATAATAAGATTTTTGGGGAGCCTGTATTTCTACGCACATGGTTCATACCAGAAGTGTGTAGGAAACAACTTCCAAATTGCGATGAGCCAGCCGTCGGTGTCGCGCGCCATTCATAACATCTCAAAGATAATAATGGATGTTAAGGGCGGCGAAATAAAGTTCCCCAAAACTTCAAATGAGGTCTTGGATGTTAAAAAGGGGTAATAAATAGAATTTTTAAAAAAAGGTAAATAAAATGTATGTTATATCATTACTTTCAGCTTTTATACGGCATTTAAGATCAAGGGAACGATAGGTGCTGTTGACTGCACGCACATAGGCATAGTCGCTCCATCATCAACAGACCCAAGTAACCCTCTATGCATGTATATGAACCGGAAAGGTTTCTACAGCATTCACGTAGAGGCTGTAAGTATTACTACATCTTTTTTTTACATACGGTAAATGATAAATTAAATAAAATTTCAAAGCAATGAAAATTCTGTAAGAAATCGAATACATTATTATACAGTTTTCTTTCTCAATAGGTATGTGATCATCGGCTATAAATGCAAGATTTTCTGGATCCTGCCACGACTCTGGTATTTGGACTACATCCCCAACACGCCTTCATCTTCTAAGAGCACATAGAAGCCAGTGCGATAACTGGTTGTTAGGGGATCAGGGTTACCCACTGGAACCATGGCTTCTAACTCCAGTGGCAGAGCCACCGAATGCTAAAGAAGTGAAATTCAACACCCTACACGCAAAGGCTCGAAATTGCGTAGAAAGAGCTTTCGGTGTTCTGAAATCAAGATTTCGGTGCTTAGCAAAGCACCGCATTCTGCATTATTCCCATGAGAGAGCCGGGAATATTATATACGCTTGTGCAATCCTCCACAACATTCTTTTGAAACACGGCGTTGCTGCAGACTTGGGTTTCGAAGCTCTAGACGAATTTGAGGAGGATGTTGCTACTAACGAAGCTGCAGAAAATGCTAATTTGAGAGAGGGTGCGAGAATTAGAGAAAGATATATATCTTCATTATAAGGTATGCATACCGGAAGAATGTTACCAATGCATTTATTTTTCTATGCTTGTTTTTTCAGTTTAATAATTCAGCAACGATGTAACCGCGCGTTTGCAGCCTTAACGATTTTTGGTTTTAATTAATATTACTTACTACTATTAATATTATTACATATTACTATTACTATTATTATTATTACATAATACTATTTTTACTAATTACTATTACTATTATTACATATTACTATTATTATTACATATAACCATTATTTTTACTATTATTATTCATCACTACTTTTACTAATTACTATTATTATTACATATTACTATTATTAATTACTGATTATTATTACATATTACTAATATTATTATTTACTATTATTACTTACTATTATTATTAATTACTATTATTAATTACTATTATTATTATTTACTATTATTATTATTACTATTATTATTAATTACTATTATTATTACCACTATTTTTATTATTATTTAAATTCTGGTGTTGAGTGCTTTATAATTTTTATGCAAAGCTTGAAATGCGAATTAAAGCTAATAGATTTAAGTAAAACGGTTATACCCTAGTATATAACCATTTTTTGTATTAATGTTTTAAATAAAAAATTTAAAATTTAAACTACAAAAATTGTCCATATATTTCAAGTTCCTTTTTTGCACATTTAGTTACACATTGTATGTTACGATGTACAAACATATTTAATAGCTCAAAGTAGCATTTTAACAACAACATTTGCATAAAAAGGTATATATATAAAGGTATCCATATATGTTTCCAGTATATATATATTTCCAGTAAAGTTTCAATATTTTTGGAAGGCGCCACGCCCCCTTTTCCAATATCCCCCACTTTTCTCCATGAGTGTGGGATTGATACCATACCAAGTTCCAGGACTCTACCACAAATACTTCCAGAGATATGCGGTATGTAAAATTCGATTTGTATGGGAGATGTATGGGAGAAAGGTGTCCAAAATTTCAAAAAAATCGGTACAGCCGTTTGCGAGATCACCTCTTATAAAAAGATGGGACTTCTCTTTATATAATTAGTGTAGATTATGTTTTTTATTTTTTTTTTACACCAATGCAAAACCAATTCAATTTCATATTTATAAAACCTACACTGCCGGAACAAAGTATTGGCACAGTATTGGTCATTCTGCAAGAACGACGGCGATATGCGATATACATATATAATGTAGTAAAGTATCATGTATGTATACAAATTCATAGTTCTGTTTTGTATAATGTATGTCTTTCTTTCTTCTTTTTTTGGCGCTGTAACCGCCTAAGCGATTTTGGCCGAGTTCAGCAAAGCACGCCAGTCGTTTCTCCTCTGTGCCAACTGACGCCAATTGGAAACGCCAAGTGAAGCCAAGTCCTTCTCCACCTGATCTTTCCATCGCAGTGGGGGCCTCCCTCTTCCTCTGCTACCACCAGCGGGTTCCGAGTTGAATACTTTCAGAGCTGGAGCGTCGGTGTCCATTCGAACGACATGGCCAAGCCAGCGGAGCCGCTGTATTTTAATTCGCTGCACTATGTCCATATCGTTGTAAAGCTCATACAGCTCATCGTTCCATCGTCTGCGGTATTCGCCGTCGCCAACGCGTAAAGGACCGTAAATCTTCCGCAAAATCTTTCTCTCAAACACCCCAAGAGCCGCCTCATCGGATGTTGTCATTGTCCATGCTTCTGCGCCATATACCAGCACGGGCATGATGAGTGACTTATAGAGCGTGGTTTTCGTACGTCGAGAGAGGACTTTACTCCTGAATTGCCTACTCAGTCCAAAGTAGCACTTGTTGGCAAGAGTGATTCTACGTTGGATTTCAATGCTGACATTATTATCGGTGTTAATGCTGGTTCCCAAGTAAACGAAATTCTCTACTTTCTCGAAATTGTAACTGTCAACAGTGACGTGGGTGCCAAGGCGCGAATGTGCTGACTGTTTGTTTGATGACAGGAGATACTTCGTCTTGTCCTCGTTTACCACCAGACCCATGCGCTTTGCTTCCCTATCCAACTTGGAAAAGGCAGAACAGACTTCGCGGTTTTTGTTACCGATGATGTCGATGTCATCGGCATAAGCCAGCAATTGCACGCTCTTGTAGTAAATTGTTCCTGAGCGGTTCAGTTCTGCAGCTCTTATTATCTTCTCCAACATCAGATTAAAGAAGTCACATGAAAGGGAGTCGCCCTGTCTGAAACCCCGTTTTGTGTATAATGTATGTACATAAGTAAAAATAACAAAACACAAATACATGCATAAACATAAACGTCCCCACTGGGGAAATTGGTAAGCTCATCGGTAAGGTACATATAGATTTTCGAATTCAGTCTTGTACTCACATATTTGTACTTGTTTTTAACAAAAAATAAAAACATAACACAAATATATGCATAAACATAAACGTCCCACTTGGGAAATAAGTAAGCACTTAGTAAGGTACATATAGATTTTCGAATTCAGTCTTGTACTCACATATTTGTTCTAGTTTTTGATGCATGTATGTATATCAGTGGGTTGTTTTAATACATATACGCCATATTATACATACATATGCGCCACTGACTGACACGTAGTTTAACCCCCAAAACCCCCCTGCTGGATCCGCCACTGATGTATATAGATATGAAAATGGCATTTGTAGTACAAATAATTATTTAAGTAAATATCATACTTGTACAAGGATATGTTTTTAAGAATTTATTGCACACATATTTGCATTCTTCTATACACACATAAACAGATTTACATCTGTTGCGCATACATTTATATATCTAACAGTAATAAATAACTTTGTTTATGTATGTAAGAATGTAAATATGAGTGCAATAAATTCTTAAAAGCATCCTTGTACATGTATGAAATTTAATTATATAATTATGTGTTCTACAATTTCCAATTTTCATATCAATATACATACATACATATGTATGTATTCTTATAAGTAAGTGCACAACCTAAAGGAATACTAGGCTTAAGGATATATAATTGGATATTGGTCCAGCTTAGCATTAAGCTTTTCCAACACCACGGTCATCTGGTTTACGGCTGTGCTCAGCAGATGAAGAGTGGCGATGAGCACTTCGTGTTGACTTGCCTCCCTTTCATCCTTAATTTGGAGGCTGTTAAGGGCAGCATTTAAACTTGTTACGGTTTGCGATGTTCTTGCTCGTGGGTTACAGCCTGTTACACCTGGTGGGACAGTTAGCAAGTCATTTAAGGCGGCTGCCTCAGAATTAGGATTCTGCGGTGCCGAAAGCGGTGCTGAACTCTCGCAAGTCACCAACTCACTGGAATTGACAACCTCGGTCTGAATTACATCTGATTCAATTAGATCTGTTTCAGTTATATCTAGTTGAGAGCTGCATAGTGGTTCCTAATGAAACATTATAGTTTGGCAAATGTTATGTATGAATATCTAGATCCCTTAAATAGGCAAGTTTTTACTTATTTGTACAACGATTTTGGTGTGGGGGTGAATAGGGAGGGGGACAATACCATATTTCAAACCCAAATTATTAAAAATAGAGCACAGATATAGCTTTTTTTTAATAAAGTGTAGACTCTTGTCTACAAGTGTGTGTAAAAGTTATTTGATTCGGTTCACGCGTTTGAGCACAGCAACTCAAAACCGTTGTACAAATAACTAAACAGTACCCCTTAAATACATTACAGACACGTAGATATGTATTTCAAGGAAACTCACATACCTCATGCCCAAATGTACCCATGTTTGCTCGTCCGTATACTGCCGCCGCCCCAAAAGTTTCAAGCGCCTGTTGTTCGAAATCAGAGATGTCTGCCGTCCGTGGTCCCCCACCGGTTCCAGTTACGTCCACATGCACTTTTCGTGCTCTGCAGCGTAGCTGGTTTTTCCACGCCGCTAATATCTGCGAAATAATGTGTGTATGCAAATGTATTCATCCATAAATGAAAGATATAAATACATACATATGTATGCATGTAAATATACAAAACTTACATCTTTCCACTTTGCTACGGAGCGGGTGGGACCACGCATGGCGTTTAGGCTGTCAGCCATCTGCGTCCAAAGTGTTTGTATCAGTTTTGAGGAGCTCGGATTATTTCTTCCTTTCTGCAGCTCCGGATGCTCCCTACAAAACTGCACATAAAATTGCAGCTGCTCCTGCGTCGTCCGCTCATATTTTGCACGTCTAAAATGTTTATAAATGTCATAAATATACGAATTTATCTATTTCACACAAGTACTCACTTCTCTGGTGTTTCGCCGCTCATATTTTTTTGCAAATAATAGCGTTGACCAGCTGTTTCTACAACAACCAACTTTTCACCATGCATGGTAAGTTGACAAAAGCTTTTCCCTTGTCATTTTTTGTTAGGAATGTCAACGTGCAACGACAATGACAAAATCACGACAACGAAGGATGATCAATTGTCATTCTATTGCAAAACCGGAATAGGGCTGTAAACATTAAACAAAAGCAAAGAACAAGAAGCAGAGATGCTAAGTGAAACACGAATTCGCCGTTCATAATTGAGAGTGATTCGGTTGTTGTGGAAACGCCGTTATTAAGATGAGTTGAGGTAAGTTAAGGTGAGTTGAGGTGTGGTGAGTTAAGTTAAGGTGAGTTGAGGTGTGGTGAGTTAAGTTTAAGTGAAGTGAGGCGTTTTGAGTTTTTCGATCTGCAAAAATAAAAATAAAACACAAAAGTTAATTTTTATTTCTGAAAGAAAAAATAACGCTCAAGAAAGGAGTTTTATTTTCGATCAAAATAATAAAACTCAAAGAATAAGCATTATTTTTGATGAAAAAAATAAAACTAAAAAAAATAATTATTATTATTATTTCTGATCAAAAATATAATACTCATAATATAATGATTATTTATGATCGAAAAGAAAACAACTCACAAAATAATTATTACTTGAGAGCAAAAAAATAACGCTCGAAATATGAGTTTTATTTTTGATCAAAAAAATGTAATTCAATAAATGATTGTATTTTCTGAGCAATAAAATAAACTCAAAATGTGATTATTATGATTGATCGCAAGTATTGAAATCTCAAAATAATGATTAAATGTTAATTTTTTTGATAAAACTCATAATGATTACGGTCCCTTGTATATACAGTAATAAACCTTTTTGAGTACTCCTCGTGCGTAAAATCTGATCAGGGTTGATAATGAGAAGGAGCATAAATTTTGCTGATTCAGAGTTGCATACAAAATTACTGTGGTATGAAATGGAGCAACAACCGTACCAAGGCAGAGTGGCACAGGTAATTTTGTAAACAAACACTTTTCTTATCATTCTAAAAAGATAATTGCTATTTATTTTCCAATATTCAGATATCCAGCTTGTAGCCAGAGGCAGTGGCTTGTGGGGTTCACTAAAATTTACTCATGATATTGGAACAGCTCCTGGTGATGGACCACTGAATGTGTTGGCTGAACTTATGACCGCCATAACCAACGCACTCTCCAACCAAATGCGTGTCTTGAATTTGTACGGTAGCAATTCATAGCAATTGCTATTGTATGTGTGTATGATTCATATTTGTTATATTCTACACTTTGATGTTAAGTATTTTTGAGGAGTTCCGCTCAAGCTTGGGTGTGCTTAATGAGCTGTCTGGGCGAATGCGCTGGCAGGCATTGGAGTCTCTATACCAAACCTTGTTTTTTTGGAATAAAGATTTAAATATATTCGGAAATTTAGAGTTTTCTTGGATAAATACACAAAATTCACGTCTTTTAATAAAAAATACGATGTGAGTTGCCAGTTTATAGAAACACAAGCGTTAATTATGTACTTAACTATTGAAATTCAGGGTTTTTGTGGAATCTGATTGTTGTCGGAATCAGAATTGAAATCGATAAAAAAAATGTAGTAGATGTCATGACTTCTGATATTATCGGTTTTATGTTCGAATCAGAATTGTTATCGTTATTCGGCGTCATGAAAACCAATTTTATCGATTTTGCTATCAGAAACAAATCAAGGCGCTCATCAATGAAAGATTTTGAATAATGCGTTCAAATTGCGTTTTAAATTATTTTGGTTTGCTGTTAGACGCTTTGAAACAATGTAAGTAAATAAGTTATTTCATTTTCTTAACATGTATTACATTTTTTTTATACAATACACAAATAGTGGGAAACATAAGAATAAAACGCAAAATGCCATAATCATTGAATTTATGGAAAAAAATCCGGATATTTTAAGAGCATTTACAAAACGAGACAAGCCTTTTAGAGATTCGTTATGGCAGGAATTAACTGAATCCCTTAATGGTGCAGGTCCTCCGCACAAGGATGTTAATGGGTGGAAAAAGGTAAATAACTCTGCACTTAATAAACTTCAGTGCAAATTAAACTTGCCATTCAAACAAATTTGTATTTATTTAGATTATTACTGAGTGGAAGAGCGAGATAAAAAGAAAACTAGCTCACAACAAAATGGAGAGGCGGCAACTGGGGGTGGACCCTCTTCCAAATACCAGCTGACCCAAACAGAGGAAACCATTGTGCGTTTATGTGGCATTGCGCAGACAGTGGAGGGTAAATAAGTAAATGCATGTGTAAGTGACGCAGTTGTAGGGGCGGATGTGGACATAAATATACCCTCCACATCGCAAAAGCGCCAAGCAGAACCTTCAAGCGATTGTAGTACATCGAATAGGCAAAAGGATGTGGACAACGATATGCTCTCCACATCGCAAAAGCGACAAACTGAAAATGCAAACAATTGCATTGCATCGAAAAGGCAAAAATCGGAGAGCACATCGGACCGCTTAAAAAGATTTTTGGACGACGATACTAATGGAAAAACTGAAACAAACGAAAAGCTCGATGAACTAATAAATATCCAAAAGGAAAATGCAAGCAGCTTGAGACGTATCTACCGAACAATTGAAAAGAGTAACGACTCCGTCGCAAAAGCTGTAACATAAGTGAAATACGAATTCGTAAGTATTGGTACACGAATAATAAGAACTCTTGCGGAAAAACTTAGATTAAAAGAGAACTGGATCTCGAAATATTAAAGTTTGAACACAAAAGGCAAACTATAAACAAGTGATTACCTCATAAGAATAGTACTTTAACGAAAGTGGTTGTGAATTATCTTTTTAGTGCCTTAGTTTTAAAATTTAAAACTTATTTTCATTTAGTCATGAAGACTGTTAAATTTTTAAATATATGTTCGTAGAAAAAAGTTAAATAATTAATAAATTACTTGAATTACAAGGTATTGGCTATTTCGTCTCTTATTCTACGGCCTTCGCTTTGCATTGTTCCACTATCCGATGAAAATTCATTGTCCTCATTAGGCGCACTTGCACGAAATACGTTTTCTTCTAGATTACATTCAATTTTATAATGCCTGCAGATGTTGTGTAGGGCGCAACAAACGTTCACAATTTTAACCACTTTTTCAGGACGGTAATGTAATGCACTCAGCAAACAGCGAAAACGGCTTATCAGCACTCCGATTGTCCGTTCTACAATATTTCGCGCAGATGCATGAGCCATATTAAACTTATGCTCCTTAGAGTTAAACCGCGCATCTCTATAAGGTGTTAGTAAATATGATTCAATTCCATACCCACAATCACTCAGCAACCTTGATGAACGATCACCTCTCTCGTATTGTGCACGAAAATATTGTTTTGCTTCGCTTATGTTCCAAATAAATGCATCGTGACTTGAACCGGGATACCGCGCATCTCAAGCATCGTTCACTCAAAATCGGTACGCGCTCCAGCAATTTCTGTACAGCAATTGTTGGAATGTGTTAAAAGGTTGCACTGTAGATCGTTAGACAATAGATCTACCATTATGAGGTTTAAATTTCATAGTGATTGTAAAAGCCATCATAAATGAATTTTCTCGATTTCAGTGCATTCGCGAGCGGTAACACGGGCAATACGAAAAATTGGCTCAAATAATGGCAACCAAAAGGGATATTGCGCGAGGTTTTCAAAGAGGAAGTCCAGGCGTTTATGTTGTCATCTATATATATAAATGTGAATGTCCGTTTGTTTATAACCTTATAACTTTTGAACCGCGACACGGAATCGCATGAAACTTTTGACACTTGTTTATAGGCATAGAGAAAAATCGGCAGTACTGGAAAAGGGGGCGTGGCACCTCCCATACTAACTAAAATTTTCATTTTGTATATCTCTTAAAATATTTGCGGTAGAGTACTGGAACATGGTGTCGTAATAAACGAAATTAATTCCATACTCATGGGAAAAATGGGCGGAGTTGGAAAAGGGGCCGTGGCACATCCCAAAGGCGTGGAATTTTTAATCAGCTATAACTTCGGAACCATAAGTCACATAAACGTGAAACTTGGTATGCAGACATATCTATGGTACATAGGTGCTTATAGTAAGGTATACATAAATGAGTTTTTAAAAGGGGGCGTGGTGCTTATAGTTAGGTATGTTTATATAAATGAGTTTGTAAAAGGGGGCGTAGCGCATAACACAGGCGTTGAATTTTGTATCAGTCATAACTTCGGAACCACAATTTACATGGCCCTTTTAATTCTTTCTGATATGCCTTTCGAATTTACAGGACTCAGTTTCCAGTTCGCTTAGCTTTTGCAATGACAATAAACGAGAATCCCTTAAAGCAAAACCCAAAACTTTATCGAAAATAAAATCTGTGGTAATTGCATTTGAAAATGCATTTATGTTAATAGAGGCTTCGAAGTATTAAAAACATGCTGTGAAATAATATTAGTTATTATTCCAAAGAAATTAGATAGCTAAAATTTTAATATTACAACATTGGTATTTCTACTATTACTTACATACATATCGTCCTTTAAAGTGCAAAACCGCGTAACTGACCTTTGCTGCCAAAAACTGGATTTGCACACACAAGCTCTTGGCTCAATTCTTATCCATTCGTCCTGAAATATACTTGATGCGATTGCTTTATAAAAAAGAGAACCTTTTTGAAATATGAGTGTTTTTACTATCTAGAAAATAATTCATGCAACCTCACATATGCGATATATTATTTATTGGAGATATTTTAATGTAAATAAAAACACCTGTTGTGTCAAAAAGTTATTATTACATTTCATTACATAACACACAAGCTATACAACTGTCCTTCAGTATTATCCTATAGTAAAATTAGAGCAGAAATAAAATACAACATCTTTACATAAATTGTTTTTCATGTTTGTATAAAGACGTGGGGTGAAACCTGCGGGTAAAAGCTAGTTATCTATAAATAAGACTGTGAAATGCACTGAATACAATGAATTCTTTTTGTATAAAATTAATAGATGTACATATGTACATACATACATATATACATGAAATGTGAAGTTATATAAAAAAGATGTTTTTATTATTGCACTCGTTTTTACTAACCTTTTATAAAAAGAGGTGTGTATGTTGTCTCGAATTCGATTTTCTATGGAAGGGTAAGCTTTGTTCTTCCCCTCGTCCTGACGGCTTTCAAAATGGGATTCATTTGCGTTCAAATCCTCCACTCTGTAGTAAATGCAAATGTTGTGGAGTGCTCAAACAACGTTTATAATTTCACTGGATTTGAGCGATGAGTAATACAGTTCAAGATGAATTTCTTATTACTCTTCACTCATCTGAGAAGGATCAAACATGTCCCTAAATCTCCGCCTTTCAACTTGCGCATCAGCAATCGTCCTCCTCTTCAAGCAATAACGCCGCGGCTACGGATTTCATTCTTATAATTATGTTTCCACTTAAATTAAGAGCTAACGAATTTTTATTTTTAAATTACAGTGATGCTAGATATATTTAGTTATTTTAAAATATTTACAAACTCCAACTTCATAAGCTGCTATATTTTGGTAGCCAATATTTCTTTGTTTTGTTTCGATTTCACACATTCCTAGGCAAACAGCTGATTTCGAAAGATGTTTTCTCTCTTCCTCTTCCTCTTTCGATTCGATCGGAACGCAGAATACCTAAGTTCGATTCTTGCGGAGCGGAATGCGGGAACGTAATCGAAATGCAGAATAGGGCTGATTAAAATATCCCTTTCGGTTCAAATACAAATGCTCGTCGTTAGGTGGCTTTATTATTTTTACATGCGTACCATCTATGCAACCGCCTATTCCGGGTATTTTGTACTTTCCAAAGAAGTGATTTCTTGACCTCAACTTTTCATTTTCATCCAGAGATAACTTTACGCATTGGCCGCAAATGTGGTTCTCTAAGAGGTACATAACTTGCGCTAAAGTCTGCGACACCGTGCTTCTTGCCAAACTGATGCTTGAATCACGTCCCACTCCCCGTTGGTAGGCTTCTTCTGCTAAAAAGCGCAAAGTTGCCTCTAATTGAATCGTAGGCGGAATCGTCGAGGACTGCAAATGGGATGCTATGACATTTCAAACCATAACAAATGCGTCTTTATTTAATCGATATTGGGTAATAAATCTGTAAAATAAGTTTAGTTTAGCATGTAAATATGTACATGCAAGGTAAGTTACACTTACAATTACCCTGGGACATCAAGCGGATTACTGTGATCCCTTAAAATCTTCGTTTTACTTTTCCACTGCTTTCTTCCTTAGCGGCACTCATTTTATTATATCATCTTATTATTTTTTTAAATGGACCTTTAAAACTTGTTCTATATCTAAAATTTATAGAATACTTTGGAAATTTGCAATTTACAAGTTTTGTCACAGCTGATTCGAATATTGGTTTTACGTATGTTCGAAAATAGGAAAATCCAATCAGATTCTGCGACACCATTAAAAATCAGAATTGGTTTGTAATTCTGACAGTTAAACCAATCTGACTTGGTTTCCACAACAACCCTGATTATTATTAATTAAGCATTCATATTATACTTAACCTACATTTTGTTCATAAATAACACAATTACATAAATTTTATCCTCGAGAAGACCTTTTTGTAATCATCAGGCGAAATTCCCCACGGTAAGTGTTGCCGTGCGCGCAAAACGAAAACGATGCACACAAAGTACTCCTCGGGGACCAATTGGTAAAAAACTGCGAAAAGGTTCATATAACCACTCTTTTTGGAAATTCATAAACGCTACATCAGAATATTGTTATTTGTTATAAAAAAGAGACACGTATTTTTTTATTTTGAAAAAAAGAGTTTTCTTAGAGGTCGCGGTGGTCGGTTTTTTATAAAAACGCTGATGTTCTAAATTTTTTTATTATTTTGCCATATTAAAAATGAACGTTTTGAACATTGTCAATGGTTAAAACACGTTTCCAGTGTGTTTCTGAGGTTGCTGATTACGAATCTGATGTCAGATTTTCAAAATTCAAAATGGTGGATCCAAAATGGCGACCAACTTTAAAAAAAATGATTGGAATCAGCAACCCCAGAAACCCACTGGAAACGTGTTTTAACCCTTGACAATGTTTAAAACGTTCAGTATCAACGTTTTAATTTTAGTACTTTTTTTTAATTTGATCGCCATATTGGATCCGCCGTTTTGAATAAAAAAAAATGACTTCAGATTCGTAATCGGCGACCACAAAAACTCTCGAGTGCCGGTTTTCGAACCAATCCAATCATTTAAAAAAAAAAATAGACCGCCATTTTGGATCCGCCATTTTGAATTTCAAAAAACTGACTTCAGATCCCAAATTAGCAACCCCAGAAACCCCCTGGTAACAAGTTCCAACCCATGACAATGCGTAAATCGTTCAGTATCAAAGTTTAAATTTTACTAGTCTCTTTTCGAGAGCATATTTTCGGGCACTAGGCCCATTCTAGCCGCGCAAGACAGGTATGTAGGGGAATGTTTCCCAATTATACCAGAGTAATTATATGTAAAAAACAAATTTTTAGCTGCATTTTAACATGTAAAGAAAATAAAAAATTGAGAACATCAGCGTTTTTATAAAAAAAAGGCGTGAGTACTAGGTACTCATAAAATTTAATGTGTATACATATGCGAACGGCAAAGCATAAAAGTACGTTTACATATAAATATAATCTCAATCAAAGCTCGTTAGCTGTCAAATTGGTTGTGCTTGTTATTCACACAACTCGAGGAAAAGTTAAACTTCTTCTCTGTGCCACCGTGGTCACTTTTTTTTGCAACACATATTAGGCCATTTAAATATATTTTAACTGAATATTTTATTAAAAATTCCTTTACAAACCTATTTTCCTTACTAGCGTAAATTTGTATTTACTTTAACATTTGACATTCCTCCTCTTCTTCGCAAGTATAATCGATAAAACTGGGTTGGACACCAAAAAGTTATCGGTTTAATCTGAGATATTTTTAATTATAATTTTGCATGGCTAATCTCTTTTTCTAATAACAGATTAGGGAGTCACGCTCGAAAATTAGCATAATATTTTTATATATAAAGGCGATTCAGTTACACACATACAAATGTGGGTTAGGTTAGAAATTAAACATTAATTTCACTTTATTTTATTCATTTTGCTGATTTATTTTTTTTTATTCATTTTCATTTTTAATTCTTTTAATACATGACATTATCGGTATGATTGATAAAATATACCTGTATATACTTGTGACTCAAGGGCGTTAAAATATCTTGGAAACACCGCATATAGGTAGATTTTCAAGTTTTATGCGTCAAAAAATATTTTATTGCCTCTATCTACTTAAAATTGTTTATCAAATGTAAAATTGAAATAATTTGTATTACAGATAGGTTATATTAATAAAATATATATATTAGCCAATAATTTACTATTTAAATATATTGACTACCTTTATTTATAAAATGTGTGTACACTATCATTGGTTAATTAGTTTTCGCTTTCAGAATCTTCGCTGGCCTCAAACTATTCCTTTGTCACATCTTTGACAACGGATTTAGAGGGTAACAGCAGCTTTATTGTGTCTGGGGACAACGATTTGATATTTTTTCTTTTTTTGGTCATGAACCGAAATACTGCTTAAAAACGAGTCCGAGCTCATCAACAGCCGGTTATATATGTCACGGTTACATACGTAACGAGAAAACGTCCGGGAATAATTTTCTCGGTAGTATTTGTTGTGGGCCTCTTGAGCCTCCCCGATAATTGTCCTATTAGCCGTCATCGATTCGCCAACAGTTTACGAGTGGCGAAACGAACGAACTCAATGAGGTACAACCAAACTCGCTATCGTCTATCC
>NW_023458563.1:34131848-34134451 GCF_013731165.1 Rhagoletis pomonella
CTATCTGTACTTTTAAGTCGCAAGACTGTAACAAATAAATAAATAAAAATAAAACTTCTAGGTTTTACAGGATTTGGAGGAAAAGCTGTTTTCGCCATTAATAAACTTTATGGAAGCTGGCCACCTGGAACAGATTCCTGTAAAAACCTGCAAATCGTGAAGTATTTGGAACGCAACTTTTTTATATATATTTTTAGTATATAGTTAAGTCAAACTGAAGAGTGGAGTCATCCGAGGCGAGCGATAATTGCCAATCAATTTGCGAGACTATCAATTGAGTTAACTGACATTGTGGTACATACATTGCTACATTCTAATGGAATTAATTCGACGATGTTGAGGTGAGCGAAAATGCACATTACAGCTTGTTCAGCATGTACCTGGGCTTGGGTACAAAGGAAAAGCAGCAGTCGTGAGGATTTAATACCATTATCGTTAGTGAAACGCTGTGATAGTATTTAATTTTTCTTAAATTTCCATCTTTTATTTCTTTTCATTCATTTGCAGTTTCATTAAGAAGCTTATAGAGGACAGAGCTGTTGGTGAGGAAGGTGTCGAGTTACTGCAGTACTGCAACTGGGGAAAATCCACATTTCGCACGTGCCCCACTAACCGAACCATGAGAAAATTAGATTATGATATAACGACGACGAAAATTGGTACCAGTAAAAGATTATGAATGCTCCGTTTTGTATGTGAAATTTGAGTATGTAATGAAATCTGTGTTCGTATGGAATATTAGGTTATGCCAAAGGTTGGCTTTAGTATAATGCGGCATTCGCAGCATACCCTTGCAAATAACTCACTGGCGCCGAGCCGTTGAAGAAACGTGAAAGAAATGGTTCCGATACTAGAAAGTCAATATTCTTGTTAAGGGTCATCGAAAAATTCCTTGTGTTGTAAATAATAAAGGGAATGCCAGATTATACTAAAGCCAGTTTCCCGACATAAACTAATATTCCATACAAACACAGAAATATAAATGTATCTAAACCTGAATAACTCAAATCAAATTGGATTGCATTTGCATAATATACCTAATATTGGAATCTGTTTTGATCGTAAAAATACAACTTGCAATCATTTAGATTATAGTTTTGAAAGAAATTGATTGCAATCGTAAATTGTATCAAAATTGTTAATAGCAATCTGCCTTAAATTTATGTTCCCCATGTAACGGATATAAAATACGTTAAATCCGCACTATCTGCATTAACAAAAAATATAAATTCGCTGATTTAAAATAAAACAATTCATATTTATGTTCTAATAAGAATTGTTTCTTTATTGAAAGTATTTAATACTAATATAATGTAGTGGGTAATGTTTAAAAATGAATTCGCAATATGTCCGCAGCTCAGGTTGATTTGAAGAAATCCGTTTAAATTTTTCGAATTACATCTACTTGAATATATGATAGGCAGGGTTGCATACTAATGGTAGTTCCATAAATATTTAAATTATGTTAGTTCATTCAATATTTACATCTGGGCCAATAAATAATAACAAATATAGCCGCAAAACTAAGTTTCGATTAAAACGAGTTTTTATAACCCCCCATAAAATTCCGATTAATTTTAAATACGAAAATAACGATATTTTTTCATGGAGAAGTAATTTTTTTCATATACCTTGTTTATACCTACACAAGAACCGCATTAACAAAAAACCGATTGGACTCAACATATACCTTGTTTATACCAACACCAGTTCGATGTGATTCAAAACGGAAGCATACCAACTTTCAATACGCTCAGAAATTCAAAAGTGCATTGACTCGAATTTGTTTTCAAATCGCTTAGAAACAGGTATAAACAAATCACTCATTTGACGCGAAGTGAAAAAAGGCTGGTTTTCTTTATACGGCCCGTTTTAAATCTGAATTATTATTATAACAAATTTGAATTTTTTCAGCTTCCATTTTGGTCCACCGCGCAAATTAATTCTTTAAGGAATATCGCATAAAAATAACAATTTTGTTTACTTTTGAATACGGTTTCAGCAAGTGCGCTATAACGACACAGGTATAAATGGTTGAAAGAAATATGTGTTGAGTCAAATCAGCTTTTTGTTAATGCGGTTCTTGCGTAGGTATAAACAAGGTAATATATTTCTTTACAGTATTTATACCCCTGTCTTTATAGCGCACTCGATAAAGTCTTATTCAAAAGTAAACAAAATCTGGTATTTTTAAACGACATTTTTTTTTAATAAATAATTTGCGCGGTTGACCGAAATGGTAACAAACAATAATTGTAATTTATTATAACAACTAGGTTATACCCGCGGGTTTCACCCCGCGCTTTTATGCAAATAAGAAAAATAATTTAATAATGTTAGATTTTATTTCTGTGCCCATTTCGTTATAGCTCGTTGTTTTTTAAGCGAGTTAAGGTATTTAGGCCGTTTAAAACTATGAAATTATAAAATCTCGTCTGCGCGCTAGGCATACGAAAGATATCAATCCCTCTAAGTTTACCTTAAAATGGTTCCAGGTATACGACGCGTAAACATGTAACCTTCTTGGAAGTGCCACGGCGGGTTCTAATATTTCCAACTCAAATTTAGTAACCTGGCCTTGATAAAATACCACTTCTCATTAC
>NW_023458563.1:34134551-34137474 GCF_013731165.1 Rhagoletis pomonella
TTATCTAACTAAAATCATATATTTAAATCCAAATGATTATAATGAACTATATTTTATAAAAAAGTAATGAATATTTGTCAAATGAAAGAAAAATAGTTAAGACTGATATAAACTATGGAACTACATACATAACTATAAAACTAGGGAATTTTAATTGAAAAATCTTAAAAATTAATAAATAAACATACAGTCAGTATACCGGCAACCATTTTTTTAATATTATATTTTTCGCTAATTTTGTATAAAGAAATAGTTAATTCTACAACGAAAACGCCAATAATCAGAGTTCCAAAACTTGCGCAAAATTAAATAAAATTCCGCAAAGTTTCATTCAAATATTGCACTTTTTATTTACGCTCTTTAGAAAAAAGCTGAGTATGCAGTTTTTTAGCCCATTCAATTTTAGTAAAATAAAGTGCACGTATGAGGAAGCTAGGACTTACCATTGATTTTTAGCATTTTTTTTGTTGAAGGTGTCGCTCATTTTCTCCATATAAAATAATGTCCGATAATTTTTTTTATATGGAAAAATTGAATGGGCTAAAAAACTGCATACTCGAGTTTTTTCTAAAGAGCGTAAATAAAAAGTGCAATATTTGAATGAAATTTTGCGGAATTTTATTTAATTTGCACAAGGTTTGAACTATGGTTTTTGGGGTTTTTGTTGTAGAATCAACCATATTTTTATACAAAATTAGCGAAAAATAAAATATTTAAAAAATAGTTGCCCGTATTTTAAAAATTTCGCTGCACCTAAACTTTCTTGACTGACTGTAAGTGAACTTGGTTCAAATGACAAACCTGGATAAGGTCTCATCAAAAATGGCTTTAATGGGAATGCGGCATCTCCAACAAAATAGTGTGGGAAACTTTTGTTGGTTCCGGGCAAAACTTCTGGCTTTGGAAGATCCAATTGCTCCTTATACAAAAGTTCACCGAAGATCGAGTTCCACATAACGCCACCATCACTTTGGGAACCGTATGCACCAATGTCCACAGCCGTGAAAGTATAATTGGCGTCACAGGCTGCCAGAAGAATTATCGAAAAGTTTCCCTTGTAATTGTAGAACAAAGAACCAGACTTTGGCGGGCAAGTAATATTTACGTGCTTGCCGTCAATGGCCTCTACACAATTAGGCAAATCCCACATTGCGTCAAAATCAATGGCGATTCGTCTCCATTCGTTCTCATCCGGGATCGATAAATATATCGGTCCTAAAACTTCCCAAAGTACCTCGCACGTTTCCGAAACAATTTCTTTCGTTGTCGAGAGTCCAATTTTGAACGCAGAAGAATATAGCTGCTTGCTTCCGCCATGAGCCAAATACCTTTAATATAGTTAGAGCGTTTCCAGAAAATAATCACAATAATTTTGAACGTAATAAATTTTGAACATACTACATGTGAATATATGTGCATGTTTATGAACTTACGCAAGGGTCGGGTAGAGTCGACATTCGGCAGAAATATAAGGCCTGTTGGAGTGCTTCGTTAAGCGCTCCTTGATTAAATTAAGGAGCAAGTCAAAAATATTTTTCTCCATCCTCATTGTCCTTTTAAATTCCTCCGGAAAGCAAAAATTGTTTGCGAAAAATCCATGAGTGTTGCGATTTCTCAACACCGGTCGTACCCAATATTTTCGACGGCCATATAATGCCTTAAGGCATTCACCGGCTTTGACCAACAGAAGGACCATAACGATCGCTTTTACAATTTTTGAGCTCTCCATTTTATATTTAATAAATATTACTTTCAATTTAAGAATAACACAACGCTATACAAACAGCTGATTTTCTTATGTGCGTCAAGGTGTTTATCTGGCGCCTTTTTTTGTCTGATACGGCAACGCAATCAAATGCGTTGACGCGAAATGTTTATCTGGCGGAGCCTTTAATACTCTGATATTATAAATCCGAAAGTGAGTTTGTTTGTTACGCTTTCACGCGTTAACTACTCAACCGATCGTCATGCAATTTTTGATGTGTATACATCTTTGGTTTCGGTAGGGGTAAAATTTGCGAAGCTGTAACGCATACCCCAGCACAAAATTTCGAAGGGCTTAGCATGTGTATTTCAGCCAGAGCTGTAAAACTGTGAAATCATATGAAATTAAAAATCATCAATTTTATGTTATTATGTTTTCATTGAATTTTTCCTTGTTGGGGAATGTGGCTTATAATTTTCCAATTCTACATTCACTCAAAGTAGATACGATTGCACACATTAACATATTCAAAGAAAGATTGAAAAAACTGAATGACGAAACATTAACTTTTAACACTGAATAAGCATTCAGATGAATGCAGCTTTTGCTATGTGTGCACACATTCATTCAGTATCAATCAATCGATATAAATATTCTAAATACACAAAACCCACTGAAAAATACGCAAGGTTGAATTTTATTGAACAGATTTCAAAATTTCAACACGAAAAATAGTTTATTGAGCGTTATCACTAATTTGTTTCACTTAAATTTGTACAAATATTTATAATAAATGAAAATATTAATTAGAGAAATATTTTTCTGCCAAGAATGTCATTATGAAAAATGTTAATTATTAACGATTTTTACATCTCTGTTTCGAAAATTGTCAGCTTTCTAAATAAGTATTACCAATGTACCAATAAAAGGTATGTGCAGAAATTATTACATATGTACATACCTATATATCTACGTTAAAATAAGTAAACAAATTTAAGCGCTTCTACTTCTAACTTTAGATATATACATTTTATTATTTATTAATAAAAATTCTTAATACAAGTTTCTTCGTACTTTAATAAAGATTCTAAAACCTGATTTGTGGGTTTGTGGTGGTTTCTACCATTTACAATAAGTTGCAAATTATCAACTTTTCTCAAAAAAAGATTTAACAAATCTGTGTGCAAACCCCTTTTTATTTTAGTGTGGTATAATCGA
>NW_023458563.1:34137574-34140986 GCF_013731165.1 Rhagoletis pomonella
ATTATTAACATTTAACTTACCATTCGCATTTGTGGCAGCCGCTACGCCTTCCCAGGCCTTCTCTTTTGCCAGCTTACTTCGATATGAAAAGTCCCCTTTGTCGAACAAACACGGATGCATTTGCACTGCCTCTATAAGTAAAAATTCCATCGTACAAACAATTAGATTTATAAATTTATAAATAAACCGCGGGAATTTAATAAGAAGTGCGCGAGACCAAGTCAATTTGGATCAATTGCCATATTTGACAGCTGACAGTACTGCCGGACTTGCTTGCGGCAAAAGTTGAGAGTTGGGCGAATTTCATCCGTTGCGGCAATGCATGCGTTGCCACTGTGGCGCATTGTATTCAAAATCACAGAGTTAACTTGGATGTCAGTCAAAAGCATCCCTGTGACGCAGAAAAGAATTTCTATCTGGCGGGGCCTTAATACGTATGCTTTGGAAAAGGGCTCATTTCCAAACTACAAGTATGAGTTGCCACCTGTTTAAAAAGCCAAACTCAACTTAAATTAGGGGAATTAGTTAATTTAAATATATATCATAATATGGGTGCCATACGCAAGAGGCTTTAGTTTGGAAAAAATCTCTAATATTTTTGGCTATGTTTAAAGATGTTGAGTTTTATTGAAATGAATTACCATTAACTTTGCACGCAGAAATATCATACACTTAGCGAAGCGGGGCAGGGCAAACTAGTGTACATATAAAACAGGAAGCGCTGGGCAAAATAAAATTTCTTTTTTGGCTTAGATCATAAATTGGCAAACTCACACTACCACACACATGCGCTTGTGTGCAAAGCACCGATGTCGTCCTCAACAGCCAGTGCTCGGACTATACCACAATTGTAAAAGAGATTCCACTATTTCTTGCTAAATTACATTTCTATCTATCTATATTTTGAAACTTCTTTTTTTAATTTGCTCATTCTTCCATCCCTAACTTTCTATTTATTTTATGCGAATTCACAATTTTGGTGCCAAAAATTAATCAGGTAATAGCAGTAGAGCAGCTCTTCTCTTTTTTTTTCAAATTATTTGGTCTCTAAAATGTCAAACGTTTTTAATTTCCTTTAACGAAAATTTTAAAGTGTAAAATTCTATTTGCATGTTAAACCTTTTTTCATACAAAAGAAGCGATTTAGGATCAGATTTTGGTACGTTCGCCTAACTCAGGAGCCCAAACGCTGATTACAGAGCCTTGCAAAGGATGGCGCCGAGCGAAGTAAGGCAGAAAAAAGCGAAGCTGCTGGTGTTCACACTGAACGAAGCGAAGCGGAGCTTTTCTCATGGACTCGGCTGCAAAGAAACCACAAAACTTACCATCAATGAAAAGCGGCAAACATATTTGCTCAATTTTATTAAGAATAGTTTTAGAATTCGATTTTATTTGAATATTTTGCTATTTTAATTGCAGGAGCGTCATGAAGCTGAAAAATTAAATAGAAAATTCAAGATCAAAAACTGCGCTGCTTTCAGCACCAAAACGCTTATGAAAAAGATTTTTGTATGAAGACTTTCATATAGCTACAGCAATTTGAAAGCTTCACTTTGCTCGGAACGGCTTCGCTCGGCTCGGCTCCGTTTTCTGTGTGAACGTACCCTTAGAGACCAGAAGCAAAATCAAAATGCCTTAATTTAACGCAAACATCTCCGAACTCCATTAAGAAGATTCACTTCAAAAACTTTCGCGGGCGAACACTGTCAACAGCAACTGATTTGATTTGCTTCGCCGAAGCACTAGCGAAGCATCAGTCAATCGTCAATTGTCGTCACAGTATATACAGTAATAAACCTTTTTGAGTACTCCTCGGGGGTAAAATCTGATCAGGGTTGATAATGAGAAGGAGCATGAAATTTGTTGATTCAGGCCCTTATTATGAGTTGCATTCGATTTTCGATCTTCGCTGGTTATCGAAGATCGAAAGTGAAAATCATATTATGAGCTATGCAACCGTGTCGAAATTTTCGTTGAGTATCGAATTTTCTGTCGAACAGAATTTTGCTTTCGATGGGGTAGCGAAGTGTTAGAAAATTGTGAAAAATGTATGATTTTGCATTTGTTTTCTTACTTTTTGGCGGGTATACACTAAATTTAAACAATTTTGTATCAATTTCATGCAGTTTTAATGTCGAGAATACAAAACACAAGCTCGAAAGGCTGCTTTTACTTGTGAAGGAAAATCCCAATACTCAGTTGGCACGATCTCCGAGAACAAATCATAGAGCTGTGGATAGTTTTAAAATATTTTAAATAGATTTGGCTCACAAACGCCTCTTTAGACAGTCGGAAGTTTTTAGTAAATCTGTAGACAAATTTCTTAAATATATTTTATGTTAAAATATATTGTAAAGACTACACTTAAACTCTCTTAAACATTCCCTACTCCTGGTCAGTTCACTAAACTCTCATCCTCTGACGAATCGTTGAACCCCAGAACTTCGTTGTACTATTTTTTACCACGTTTTTATAAACTTGCTTTCTTTTTTATTTCATTTTAATTTGCACAAATTTACATAAATATGTATAAGCACACTATTTAGTTTGCTCGATTTGTAAACAAAGCTTCTCAGCGGTGAAAAATATGCTATTGTGAACAACATAAACGATCGAAGTTCACAATAGCGCTATTCTTCATCGAATGAGCGCCATAATACCAAATGAAAATTCGTTCGATCAGCACTCTCGACCACAGTCGAAGATCGAATGTAACTCATAATAGGGGCCTCAGAGTTGTATACAAAATTACTGTGATATAAAAGGTAGCCACAACCGTGCTATGGCAGAGTGGCACATGACATGACTGTATACTAGTGACCGAAATTAATTACAGAAATGTAAATAATTTCAAATTATTCTCTATTACTATTGTTGTGGTTCCAGTTTCTCACAAAGAGTGGTGGCTCTAAAAGCGTGAGCTTACCCGGACCTGTTGCAGCTACTCCGCTGCACTCCTGTTACCTGCTGTCTGCTGGCGGCACACCTCCGGTACTGTGCCGGGAATTTCAAAAAATTTGAGGGCACTGTTATGTGTTTTTATTTTAAATCAAATATTCACACCCGACAACCACATTCGCTTTAAGAAATAATACTTCTTTTTAATTTTTTACAATTATTTTATTTATTTCTCTGAACCGTGTACGTTTCGTTGTAATGGCGCTGATCGAATGACGCCAATTCATTTTTTCATTTAGCACCTAAACTTAGCTGCTATTATTTACATTCAGGTAGGGTTGCATTAAATTTCTAATATCGTAAGTTTATAGGGTGGTTTCATGTAAGGTAATTTTGTAGAGTTTAAATTGGGATTCCTTAATCGCCTTACATCACCCTCCTTTGGAAAAAGAAGAATTTGGCAAATGGATCAGATTTGCCACATTCTTCTTGTCCATAATAAAATCGAATTTAA
>NW_023458563.1:34141086-34143619 GCF_013731165.1 Rhagoletis pomonella
CGGACCTTATGTTTGGTGATAAGCTCTTTTGCCAAAATATGCGATTTTTGCATCCGGTACTTAACCTCTTTTGCATAATTTTCAATGTTATAAATGGGATCAATTTTTTCTTTTTTCAATTCATGAGGTAAAGTCGGTGTTGTTCCGAACCCTAGTTCAAATAGAGTAAATTTGTTGTCGAAAACAGAATTTGGCGTTGTATTATGCAAAAAGGTGAAGTACTTAAGATAAGTGTCCCAGTCTGAAATATTCTCATTTAGATATGCACGTGTGTACTCATTAAAAACGCGATGGTTTCGTTCAATTGTGCCCACTGTTTCATGATGGTGTGCTGTCGAAAAGTTATGATCAATTTTTAAAAGTTTCGTCAGTTCCGAAAATATTTCGTTTTTATATTCAGTCCCTAAGTCTGATCTGATAGAATTCATTATGCCGTATACTAGTATACAACTTTCGAAAATAGCAGAAGCGATAGTTTTGGCACTTTTATCTGGAACAGCAATGGTTACCAGATACTTTGTCAGATCGCAAATCATAGTAACAGCGAACTTGTTACCACTTTTTGATTCGGGCAAGGGTCCTACTGTATCAATTATAACTATTTCAAACGGTTTGTTAGGTGTTGGCGTTAAAACGAGATTTTCTTTGGTTTTTGGTTTTGCCTTGTTAAGTAAACATTTTCCGGAATTTTTTACGAATTTTGATATATCACGAGTCATATTTTTCCAAAAATATTTTGTACGGATCTTTGCATATAACCTTTTGACTCCGCAATGTCCTCCGCTAATAGAGTCGTTATGGTAGATTGTCATAATTTGTCGTTTCTTTTCCTCGTCAGTCACAGTTTCAACAGGATCTGTCAATATAATTTGTAAGGTTTCTAAAATTTCATTTCCGCGGTCTTTTAAGTTTGAAATTGAATTGAATACTGAAAGAGGTTACGTCACGTGAATCTACATGTAAAGGGATTTGATGAAACCCTCAAAGAAGGTCTAAGGTTGAAAAATACTTCGCTCGGCCAAGGTTATCCAGAATGTCGTCTATTCGCGCAAGGGGGAACTTATCGGCAAGCAATTTTTTGTTGACATCACGGAAGTCGACGCACATGCGGTACGCTTTTTTGTCGTTAGTATCTTTTTTTGGAACAACAATTAAAGGGCTATTATAATTCGAATAACTTTCTTCGATTAATTCATTTTCTAATAACTTGTTAACTTAACGGTTTATTTCCTCACGCTGGGAATATGGTAATCGGTAATTTTTAATGTAAACTGGGTCATTGTCTGTCAATCTTAATTTTTGTTCGTAAAAGTTATTTAACGTCATTTTGTCATCAGGAAGTGCAAATATGTCTGCGTAATCTACGCACAAGTTAAGTAATTTGCTTTCAGCGTAACTAGGAATTTGTTTTTTCAAAACGTTAATCAGTTCTTTTGTCCGGTTGTCATCGTTTCTCGTCTTGTTAATGGAATATACATTGAAATTAGAGAGTTTTTCAGTCCGAATGTTACAGTTCTTTTCGTATTTTATGTCATTTGTGGTATTTATGATTTTGACGATTGGGTTGCTTGTACTAACTATGCATCGTGCTGTAAATACACCGTTATCAATCTCTTGCGATTCCACAAACAGAGGCTCCGGTGAGCTTCCTAATTTAAACAGTCGGTAAACTTCGCATCTGGGTGGAATTATGCTAGTGTCGCTTTCAGTTCCGCGAAGAATCGGAATCGCGACTTTTTTGTTGCCTACCCAGAAGGAAATGCAATTGCTTGCATAGCTGATAACGCATTTATTGAATTTTAAAAAGTCTTTACCCAATATACCGTCTGCCGTAATGTTAAACTCGTCATTAACCACATGTAATGTATGTTCTATAAAAAAGTCAGAAAAAGCCAATTTTGTCATAATTTTACCCAGAGTTGAAACAGTGTTTGAAGTGACGCCCGTAATGCGGATAATATCATTCGTATAAATCGGAAAATTTTTGTGAAAACTTGAAATTTTAATTAAAGAAATGTCGGCTTGCGTGTCGACCAAAAATGTGCATAATTTATTAGACCCGGAAATTTTTAATTGAATAAAATCTGAATAATTTAGGCTTAAGCAGTAAATGCCTTTTGTTACAGAATAATCGTTTAGTTGTCTTACTCCTGCTCCCCCAGTGTTCGCTCCAGAGGGGCATGAGCGTTTAAAGCGCGGACATTTGCATTCCTACTCCTACCGTTTGCAGATCGTGCATTTTTGTTCCTATTGGTGTTACTGTTGGAATTAAACCGTGAACCATTGCTGTTATTATGATATCGGTTTCCGTTAGCGGATCTAAACCGTTGATTGTTATAACTGTTGAAGTTATTGTTATTATTAGAAGAAAATGACCTGTTATTTCTATAACCACTAAAATTGCGAGTTGGGTTTGCCCCACGATAGCCACCACGTGAATTTCTAAATGTGGTAAGTCAAAACCTGACGCTCCTTCACCTCATTATTCTGCTCTACGATTAGTTTTGCAACTACGTCTTTGGAATCTGAAAAT
>NW_023458563.1:34143719-34178897 GCF_013731165.1 Rhagoletis pomonella
TGTCCAAACGTGTGACCCGAGTTTAAAAACTTGAACATACAAGTGTAATTCCACTTTAATTCAAAATAAAGATTTCAAATTTTCGAGCACTATTCAATTAAGTTTTTTTTGTAAACTTTAGATTTTGGTTCTGCGCAAAAACACTGTGGCGTAGCCGGAGTTATATGCACAAGAAATATTGTATATGTATCTTTCCCAATAGAAGCGGAGCTTCCTCCCCTACTCTTTCCGGAAATTCTTTTACCTATTCACTCTCCTGCATCAGAACGACCAACCGCACAAGTTGCCTTTTGTTGATTACAATTTATGATCTGTAACTCAGACACATACATACATATGTATATTTCACAATTTTTTACAACTTCCAGTTCTATTGACTTACTTTTTATCCATTATAGTTCCACTTTCTTATGCAAATTTTATAAACGCATACTCCAACGACTAAAAAACAGCAATAGAAGGATGAGCGATTAAAAAGTATTCACAGTCGCTAACTGAGCGACTAAGCGACACTCGCAATAGCATCGTTAATCGATAATCGCTTAATAGTCGTTTATCTACTGCCAGTCGACATTCGCAATAGGGGTGTTTCTTAATTTTAAATTTACTTTTAAGAAAACTTCATTCAGTGCAATTACTACGATTTGAGTTTTTCAGTTTATAGAAACACAAGCGTTAATTATGTTCTTAACTATTGATATTATTCTTAATTAGGCATTGATATAACACTTCACCTACATTTTGTTCATAACACATAATTACATATATTTTATCCTCGAAAAGAATTTTTTCTAATTATGAGGCAAAACTCCCCACAGTTAGTGTTGGCGTGCGCGCAAAACGAAAACGCTGCACACAACCCAAAAGTACTCCTCGGGGACCAATTGGTACAAATGCAAAGAAGAAAATATAAGAAGTGATCGTATTTATCACATCTGATTTTATTTAGATAAAATAAAAACTAATGTACTTACCTGTAATATTTATTATATATATAGATTGGCGCTTACGCATATGTTAGTGTTTGGCCGAGCTTCTCCTTTGATCTGTGGCGTGCACCTTGATGTTGTATCAGAAAGGGGAGGGACCTACAGTTTTACGCCGACTCCGAACGGCGATTGTATTTTTATGAGAAGCTGTTTTTCGTGGCAGAAATACATAAGTACACTCGGAGGTTTGCCATTGCCTGCCGGGAGCGATCGTTGTTAAGAAAAAACCTTTTTTCTATATTTTTTTTGCGATGTTGCTTTGACCAGGGCTTGAACCCAGGCCCTGCGGAGTGGAAGCGGGCACTGCTCACCACTACACCACAGCGGCCGCCAATAGATTTATTAGACAAACAATATAATAAATTCTGTTGTATAGACGAACTTAAAATCACACTTCAAACATTTTGCAAAATTTATTTTCGACCACTTCGTTAGTTCACTGTCAACTAAGCATAAACCTCAGCAGGCTGCGGCGATATTTAAATGCATTTGGGAACGATATACAATTGAGTAGTCCACTTGCAAAGTGCGCTATGTAAAATTTTTTCGATTTTTAGTTTTTGGTGGATTACGTACCTGTATTTAAAGTAGTTTCATGTCCACTAACAACATAGTGCAAAATCTTTTTATATTCTGAAAAAATAGCATCAAATGTTAACTCTTCTTCCAAAAGTCGCTATGATACTTATTCAAAAACTTTCAAGAGTATCCATCTTCTGGTAAACTTTGGTCGGATAGACTGTTAATGTTATCTTATGTCATGTTAGGTTATGTTATAATTTTATAAGGCTCCTATTTATCAATATTTTCAGGTAATAGTAAAAAAGATTCAATTTAAATATTACTTGTTATCGTAGTCATTTTTTCAAATTTATGGCTTTCTATTATAAAATCACATAACGCTGTTTGCAAGTGGACTACTCAATTTAGCTTGTAGACAAATTGGTTTCGGGTTGCGCCATTTTCAGTATCATTTGGCGCTAAGGTTTTTATTCCATTCCACAAATGTTGGAACATAATTGACAATTAAACCATGTCGCCCAGTAATCATCTAAATCAAATCACACAGTACATACAAATACAAAACAAGATGACACAGAGCCATGTTTGTATTATACATTGACTTATGAATTTTCTCAATTGAATATAATTTTAACTGATACACTATTTCTTTATAGCATTTTTAAGAATGATATGCTTTGTTTTTTTAGCGTTAATAATTAATATGATACATTTCATTATTACATAAATTATAAAATTTACGACTAGACTACTTATACTAACACTTCATACATTTTCTTACAGAAGTAATTATTTACCAAAACACACCTTAAATCAATGCTATCCCTAAACAAGCGCGCCCAGCTTTACAAAAACAAGCATTTTTATTGCCCTTTAGCGTTTTGAAATAAGCATGCTGATATTTTGGCATCGACAACTTATGCTATGATACTAATAAACGTTTTGTACTCATATTTGTATTACTTGACGGTAATTCGTAAGCGACTCCACCCCATTGAAGTTTGTAAGTTCGTTTTCGCCATCTGATAGCTGGATTCCAAAGCGCATGCAGAAATAAGTAAGGACCACTTATCTCTCTAAACAGCCAACCAATAACGAACTCAAACTTGTGAAACGATAGTGAACCGTTCTTTACATGAGGAAATAAAAACAATGAAATCAATATTAAAATAGTTCAATAAAATATGACTTATACTGCATACAAATGTATAAGATACCTGCACTATGGAGAGTAATATCCAATCTGATAGAAACCACGTGAGTACATGCACTAAGTAAAATACTAATGGATCCCAATTGAATAATAGCGACGCCGACCACGAGGCTAAGGCGCCCAATACCATGCATTCAGAGAGCGGTTCTAGCAGTATTGTTGTCGGTACCATGGCCACGCGCAATTTCGCCCAGCGTATGAGGCGTTCTTGGAAACTGTTTATATCACATATGCCACTATTCTGCAATGCGGGTTGATTACTTATATGCATTTTCCATCCTTTATCCCGTATTGCTTTAGCGATAAAGAAATCTTCAGCTAAATAACATCCAAATGTTTTTAATCCGCCTAGTTCATCAATTACTGATTTTCGTAGCAAACAAGACATTCCAGTATGGCAATTGATGCCTAAAATATCAGCAGATAAGTAAATTCGAGACTGTACTGTACCGAAAAATATCTGAAAAGGTAAATTTTTAAATAAAATTAAAATAGTCATTGTCATACTGAATGAATAAGTTTGGCAAGCATCACTTTGTGTAGGGTTGGGCAGCAGAGAGGGGGCAGCGACTGCGCTGCTGCTAATGGGCACAAAGGGCGTTGTATATTAGTATTTCTTTTACGGATGCTAGACGAATTAGAGTATACACGCTTTTATCGGAGAAGCGATTTTTATTTCGTGATTTAATTTCATTCTCAAGACGTGGCATACCTTTAACCTCTTGGAATCCACCTGTCAGACTACCAGACAAATTTGATCAAAAGTTGATATAAAGCTCCCACTAGGTTTAACCACATCTCGCAGATTAATGGTCGGGATTAGAGATGGGCCCGGAACTAAATACTAAATTCTGATCTCGACATTCAATTTTTACGTCACGTACACGACGTTTTTCAGGTTGGTACCGCGGGTCCTGTGAGTCCCGAGTCCATCACTAAATAAAATTCACATGACTGTGGAATTAATTTTAAATAATATACTTGAATACATTTTTCAAGAAAGATTCTACCATCGTCATACTGAAATATCTGTAATTTTCTGATTACTCTGGTAAGGAAGATTTTCCGAGTTTTTGGAAGTCGCGGGTGGTGTCGGGAGTATCGGAAAATTTATTTTTTCAGTCCCGCCGGTAAAATTTTAAAGACCTTCCCGATACTGCCTTCCTTAGCCATTTAAAAATTAGTACCGTGGGTCCCGATATTTCGCATCCATTTCTAGTCGGGATAATAAATAACTGGACACTGACTTATGGGTGCGGCAAGATTCGCTCGCGAACGCCTGTAAATACGATCTTCTCCTACGCCATAAATACTTGGGCAAACGAGCGTTAGAAAAAATACTGCCTACGTTTTCGTTGGTAAGAGATCGTATGCAAAGAGTTTATGTATACATATTGCAAATGAACGAGCGTACGAAAGCGATAGGGGTCTCTCGCCCACGAAAACGTAGGCAATGCTTTCTCTAACGATCGTTTGCTTAAGTATTTAGCGCAGTAAAATACAATCGCAAAATGAGCTAATATGAGAAAATTTTATTTGTAATCGTTCGTTGGTAGAGCGGGGGTAAAAAAATCTTTGAATTTAGTATATTTTGATACGTATACGTTTCCATAAACAGGCAGAGTGCACGATGTATTAAATTTCTGGATATTACGGTGCAAGTTCACAAATGCAGCGGTGTACAGACCTTAGATGTTTATGTACGTGTACAAGTTCTGAACCAAAGTATTTAATATTTCAGTAAAAAAACTAGGATAAAAGAAAATCTTAATTTCTGCCTGTTTCGCATGTACACTCGCCAAAACGGTAGCAGGTATTGAATTACTAGCAAATAGAATGAAGGCCTTTTTTCACACAAAGTGGTTAAACTTCTACAAAGTGGTTATTATTGTACAAATTTGTATACCTAAGTTTCCTTCAAGAAATTAACTTCAGTGTCTAGCATACTAGCAAGCCAATAGAATATAATGATTTTTTCAGCGCAGTATTAGACAATGTTACGGATTTCCCTAATTAAAGGTTCTTAAAGTATGAAATGTTAAATACATATGTATATACATACAGGCATTTTTTTCACACAAAGTGGTTAATTTGCTACAAACATACAAACTTCCATGCATACATAAATAATTTATCCTCCAGACGAACGCTCGCGATCGTTCAAAAACTCAATCTGCACCATCCGAGTAACTGCTTGCAGCGAAATCTTCTCTTTCGCATTCTTTACGAACATTGATATTGCTCGTAAGAGATCGTAAATGCTTTTGTTCGCAGCGCAACATTATCAATCTCGAAAAACTGGAAGCACTCAATACTTGGCCGCGACTGGTTGTGAGAAAGATCGTATTGTAATCGTTCTCCGCACCCTGCTTATGGGCACGCATGGAAAGAGGGCGAGATACCCAACCGCAGCTGCAGAGATGAGGAAGAAAAGGAGAGAATCGAACACCATTTCAGCTTTGGTTCTGCCATGGCCACGACGCGCAACCAATTCTTCAACAAGTACTTTTTATATTGTCTAGCTCACCCAACTCATTTATTTATTTATATTTAGTATAATTATAATCTAGAAAATATAGAAGCTTCTTACAGATTATTATGATAACACCAAACAAGAAAAGACGTTACTTTAACAATTCATTTAATTATAATTTAAACCGAGCTCTTCGTTCTAGTGATAAAGTGTCGTGATTCCGAAGACTTCTCGTCGTTATCTTAAAGTAAATGCGTTCTAGTAAGAATGGACAGCCAACCTCAAAAAGTGTCAAAGCCAAATGTGAGCCCGAGTATAGTCCTTCTAGAGTTTAAAGATTTTAAGTTGATTAGCTGCCGCCTAGTACTATAATGAGGAACCGGATCGGTAAAATGTAGGAGCGTAGGGCACACCGAGTAAACGTTTTTGTGTTGGTCCAAGCCTCCTTATAGGACAGTCAAGATATGGTCTCCAGATGAAGGTAGCGTATTATAATTTAGATCGTACAAGTGATGTAAATAGGAGTTTCAAAGTGTAAGGATCACTAAAATCTGAACTAAATCGGCCAATGAAGGCAAGCATAGAATATGACTTCCAATAGTTCAGTTTAAGTGGCTCTGTAACAGGAATTTACAGTCGAAAACCGCACCGAGATCGGAAATTTCACCCACTGTGCTTAGCCGCAAAATACCACTTTTTCCTAACAATGAGTTGTAATAATTTCGAAGCGTTGACAATTTAGAAATTGGTCGATAGTTGCTAGCGTTATTCTTACCACTTTTGAAAATATGAGTGATAGAGGTGACCTTCCAGGCATCAATAAACACACAATCCAGTGATTTATTGAAAATTAATAAGAGCGAGTACGCAAATGCAGAACAGTTCTTTAAAAAGTAAGATAGTGCATCTGCGTCGGTTTGGCAAGAGGATTTGATGTGCAAAATAAAATCAACCACGTCATCGAGCGTTACAAAGAGGGCACCTAAATTAAGTGGGGATTCGCTGCTATCATCCGACAAGAAGTCGTGAACTAGATGCGAGTCAGGTTCAAATTTAGAGCTAAAGATATCAGCGAAAAGGTTACCAGCTTCCGAAAATTAGTACGCATAGTTTTCATTATGGAAAACAGTCGAGGGAATGCTGCAGGAGGGCCTAGGGATGGCATTGATGTCACATTCAAATTTATGAACATAACTTTTGTGAAGAGTTTTACCAAGAGCTTTAAACTCGCTCAAATTACACAGGTATTCACACCTATGAAGTACGGAGTTAGTCTACTCGATTTTTTGGAATTTTTTCTCAAATTCTTAACTCAACTCAACTCTTCGGCATACTACAGAATTTTGTAACATTTTTTAACTAGCGGAATAATATTCATGCAAATGTCAGTTATCTTAATTTTAAGAAAAATTCCGCTAGATTAGTCTCAGATAATACGTAGTCCAAGAGCCCACGCAAATTCACTACGATCGATGAACAGAGTAAAATGTTTTTTAACTGCTAGTACTCACAGTATCTATCCATAATATAATTTAGTACCTAGAGTCTGTTCTTCTTCTTCTTATTTGGCGCTGTAACAGCCTAAGCGATTTTGGCCGAGTTCAACAAAGCACGACAGTCGTTTCTTCGTCTTCATCTGCCACCAACAGCTGGTTCCGAGTTGAATACTTTCAGAGCTGGAGCGGCTGTGTCCATTCGAACGACATGGCCAAGCCAGCGGAGCCACTGTATTTTAATTCGCTGAACTATGGTCATGTCGTTTTAAAGCTCATACAGCTCATCATTCCATCGTCTGCGGTACTCGCCGTCGCCAACGCGGAAAGGCCCGTAAATCTTCCGCAAAATCTTTCTATCGGATACTCCAAGAGCCGCCTTATTACATGTTGTCATTGTCCATGCTTCTGTACCATATACCAGCGGGCATGATGAGTGACTTATAGAGTCTGTTCCTTTAAACTTCGGACTAAAACCTGTGGAACTGCCTCAAGTGAGAGTAAAAGGAGAACAGATGCAGAAGTGCACGTGAACGCAAAAAGCACTATTTCCTGTAAAAACGTCAGTCGGTTTGTTTAAATGTCATTGGTACAACACTGATTTGGCTGAAATATCACTAAATAATTATTAAAACCTATAAATATTCAATCATTTCTTTGCTTACTTCCATCTTTTTACAAATATAAGGTTCTTTTCTTTCGCCGCTTTCGGTTTTTGTTTGCACATGCAAATCAGCTGATCGTTTGACACTTTTCAACTAAATCCTGTAACTTCTGACTAGGAATAGTTGCTCAGTTACTCTCTCAAAAGTGTTCCCACTCACAGGTTTTACGTCAATAGGAACGACTTCCTATAAGTTCTGACTAAATCCTGTAAACCGGACTACTATTGAAACAGACTAATAGAGTGTGGTTTTCGTACGTCGAGAGAGGACTTTACTCCTTGTTGGCTAGAGCGATTCTGCGTTCCATGCTGACATTATTATCGGTGTTAATGCTGTTTTCCAAGTAAACCAAATTCTTCACTTTCTCGAAATTATAACTGTCAACAGTCACGTGGGTGTCCAGGCGCGAATGTGCCGACTGTTTGTTTGATGACACGAAATACTTCGTCTTGGCCTTGTTTATCACCAGACCCATTCGCTTTGTTTCCTATGCAACTTGGAAAAGGCAGAACAAACTTCGCGGTTTTTGTTACCGATGATGTCGATGTCATCGGCAGAAGCCAGCAATTGCACGCTCTTGTAGTAAATTGTTCCTGAGCGGTTCAGTTCTGCAGCTCTATCATCTTCTCCAACATCAGATTAAAGAAGTCACATGAAAGTGAGTCGCCCTGTCTGAAACCACGTTTGGTGTGCGAACGGCTCGGATAGGTCTTTCCCAATTCTGACGGAGCTAGTGGTATTGCTCAACGTCATTTTATACAGCCGTATCAGTTTGGCGGGGATGCCAAATTCAGACAACGGCGTATAGGAAACTCCTTTTAGTGCTGTCGAAAACTGCTTTCAATCCGACAAATAGGTGGCCCTTTTCTCGCGGGTCTTTTTTAAGATTTGGCGTATTGTGAATACCTGGTCTATGGTGCATTTTCCAGGCCTAAAGCCACACTGCTAAGGCCCAATCAGTTCACTGAGGGTGGGCTTCAGTCTTTCACAAAATACGCTCGATAAGACCTTGTAACCTATGCTTAGAAGGCTGATCCTGCCGTAGTTGGCGCGAGTGACGGGATCGCCTTTCTTGTGGATTGGGCAGAGCATACTTAAATTCCAGTCGTCAAGCCTGCGTTCATATGACCATATTGTGCATAAGAGTTGATGCATGCACCTTATCAACTCCTCGCCACGGTACGTGAATAGCTCAGATGGCATGCTGTCAGCTCCGGCATCTTTTTTTCAGCTGCGTTATTGCTATTCATACCTCGTCGTAGTCAGGCGGGAGGACATCGACTCCGTCATCATCGACTGGGGTATCCACAACTTTCCGTGCTGCTACCATTCAGCATGGTGGACAAGTGTTCTCTCCATAATTTAAGTACGTTCTGAACATTGGTAACTAGGTCGCCATTGTTGTTTTTACAGGAGTACGCCCTGGTATTCTTCCTGTCGGCCAGCATTTCAAGCTCTTCGCACTCACGTATAGCGCGCGTTGCGCCCGAACGCAGCGTTGCCCTGTAGGCGGCATCTTTTTTCTCTGCAGCTTCCTGACACTCCTCATCGCACCAGTTGTTCTTTCGGGCTCGCTGAAATCCGACTACTTCTTCGGCGTCGGTACTTAATGAGCGGGAAATGTGGATCCACAGCTCGCACCATGTTTCGGGCCTCGGCGCAGTCGATCAGCATCAGTCCGTTGTCGGACGTTTCGTGGTGGAGGCTGAATTTTCCGACGGTGGTTCCATTGTATTGTAGTATGCAGCACTAGGTTCCAGCATTGAAAGATCCATCGAGCTACGTGGCTGTCTCCAGGTCGAAAACCGGGAAACCAAATCGATCATGTACGTACTCCTCGAGGTCCAAACATCGACTCGGACTACTATCTTGTTGCAGCCAAAATATGCACTCGCCTCTGTACAGCAAAAAATGTGCGCCCAAAAATGCAAGGAAAGTACAACGTCGGAAACCTGCAGTCACAACAGACGGCCAAAGCATTCGCGAGACTCTCACACTTGTTCTCAGGGACCACTCTTCAACAACCTGAAATATGCAAGCAGGGGAAACACATTTCCCGTTCATTAAGTACCGCCGGCGAAGAAGTACTCGGATTTCAGCAAGCCCGAAAAAATAACTCGTACGATTAGGAAGTCAAGCTGCAGAGAAAAAAGATTGCCTCTACAGGGCCACGCTGCGATCGGGCGCACCGCGAGCTATGGGAACTGAGAAAGGAAACGAGACGTATTTACCGGAATAAGGAGAGAGGCCGAAATACGTGAGTGCGAAAAGCTTGAAATGTTGGCAGTAAGGAAAATTTTACCAGAAAGTTAGGCGACTTACGAAAGGTTTCAAGACCAGGGCGAACTCTTCTAAGAACAATAGCGACCTAGCGACTGTTGTCCAGAACGTACTTAAATTATAGAGGGAACACTTTTCCACCCTACAATGGTAACAGCAGTGAAAGCTGTGTAGAAGACGAACCCGAGCCCCCCAGTCGATGATGACGGAGTCAATACTCCACCACCTGACAATGCGAGGTACGAATAGCAACAGCGCACTTCAAAAACAACAAAGCTGCTGGAGCTGACAACCTGCCAGCTGAGCTATTCAGGTACGGCGGCGAGGAGTTGATAAGATGCATGATTGCAAGCAAGTCGAATTTATATGTACAAGATGGTAGCGGCAGCCCAGAAGCAAAAAACTACACTAACAAATTATACGCCCATTGACAATCACAACAAAACAAAAGTACAACTAAATCATCATTTTGACATTCAGTTCAAATTCGCTTTGAAATCAGCAGCTGCAGTAACACCATCTTATATGAATTCGCCTTGATTTCAAGTGATGCCGCATATTTTCTTTGCAAACTTATGCTCTCTTGCTTATTGCCATTATGCCATGATTTTATCTCCAGTGGTGCAAAGCTGCTTGCAAAACTACTTATTAAACTTCAACCTTTTTAGATTCAGTTTTGGTGTCCTCAAACTAATAACACGCACTAAAAAATGCACCAAGCACCAAATGTAAAAATTTGAAATTGTTTGAGTTGCAACTCTTATGCAGAATATGGTCAGATGAACGCATGCTCAACGACTATTTAAGTCTCTGCCCAATCCGCAAGAACCATACATACGGTGACCAACCGCCCTGTATTGTAAGCCACAGTCCTCTTTTTTGACCAATTATCCTAGTAATTTATTTACGAGACGATAAGCGAAACTTCTTTTAATGTCCTGTATTTGTCCCATATTCGGTGTTCGCTATTGCGAAGCCTTAACAGCACTGTTGCCAACTTTGTGCTTTTTTGAAATCAAAACGCGAAAATGTTTACATTTTCGTGCTTGGTGCGTTTTTTAGTGTTTTTTTTTTAATTTGAGGACACCAAAACTGAATCTTAAAAAGGTGAAGTAGTTTTGCAAGCAGCTTTGCAACTGTAGATAAAATCATAGCATAATGGCAATAATAAGCAAGAGAGCATATGTTTGCAAAGAAAATATATGGCATCACTTGCAATCAAGGCGAATTCATATAAGATGGTGTTACTGCAGCTGCTGATTTCAAAGCGAATTTGAACTGAATGTCAAAATGATGTTTTAGTTGTTCTTTTGTTTTGTTATGATTGTCAATGGGCGTATAATTTGTTAGTGTTGTTTTTTGCTTCTGGGCTACCGCTACCTCCTTGTACATATAAATTCGACTTGCTTGCAATCAAGCATTATTCCCGAGAAATTTTTTTCGTGCTAAAACAAGTGTAGGTACTTTTGCTAAAGTTATTCTCTATTATTGTAAACAACTAATTTACATATCGTCACCTGAAATGCAAAAAGACGTAACAACATCGTAACTGAAATGGAAAAGGTCGTGACTTAAAATGTTTATTTTTTCATTAAATTATGTGGGAGTTGTAATTCGATGAAATCCATCATATCAATCAAAAACTGAATTTTGAATTTTTTATTAGTGACGACTTTGCATTTCAGCCACGATGATTTTCTTTTTGCATCCAGGTGACGATATGTGTTAAATATATGTATTTATATGTATTTATTGAAGCCCGTTGCGTTAAAAATTTTGTTTCATTTCTCATAATTTCCTACTGTTTTGCTCATGCGGAGCAGTTCTCTTGTGCTCACCAACACAGACACAGTTTAACTTTCGCCGACCACTGCTTTATACATTGCGATGCACGGTAGTTTTAGAAATATAGACAATTTATCAGAACTCTGCAACCGTCAATTTACTGATAGCAAAGCAAGTGGGTTTGCCTTGCACCGAACGAAATACACACACATTATTAAAAATGTTTTAGCGCCACATTTTATTAAAAATTTGATAGCCGATATTAGAAAATTATATTTCAGCATGATAATCGATGAAAGCACCGATATAACTCTGTCAAAAATTTTAGGAATAGTTATAAGACATTAAGTGTAGATAATCAAAAATTTGTAACGACCTTTCTGACATTAACTGATTTGAGCTCTGGTACAGTCGTTGGTATAGTTGAGGGCATGATAAAAAGATAGGAAGGAAGAACCGCTGAGAGGAATTTTTCAAATTCTTGACGTTTGCAAGCAATTTAATTTTAAAATTTTACACACACACATTCTCATTTTCAATCTCAAACAACAACAACTTTAAACAATTCCTTTTTTTTACTCTCAATTTTATATGATTTTAAAATGTTGGGAAACTTCAAAAAAAAATCATGGCCGACTAATTGAGAGAACGGTTTTACCTTACTATTTTTTTATCATGGTTGAGGGTATTGAACGCGTACTTAAACACTTTAAATGATCAATTTATAAACTCATTGGCATTGACACAGACAATGCCGCGGTAATGACAGGTGTCAATAATGGTGTATACATACGGTGACTATAAATATGAATAGAAAATGCAGGACAATTAAAAAATATATATACTATACACTTTCATAAATATGTAAATTTACGTAGTATAAAAAACAAACTGGTTATTAAAAGTGAGTGCATGGTGATTTTTGTTAAATATTTGCAATGTTTTTCAAGTCAATTTTTTTTTATAAAAATAAGTTCATTCTTTAACCAAAACCACATAAGTCAAACTTTATACAGAATTTAGAAAAATTCAATAAATTTGTATCTACATATTTTACTTTTTATGTCTATGGCCTCAAAAAATTTAGAACGCATTGACTTGTTCAAGCTTCAAAATCATTATTTTAAAATATCGAATAAAATGCAGGACAAAGGCGGACACATTGAAAAAATCAGTACCTTTTGGGGTTTTTCTGTTTTGAAAAACTACGGGGGACAGACCTTTGAATAACAGTACGGTCCTGCAAAAAAACAGGACGGATGGTCACCGTATGTATACACTAAATTAAAGTTCAAATACAAACTAGATTTATTGATATTAATTCATTGCGTTTGTCACTCATGTTTCCTCTGCATCTAGAAGATGTTTGCCAAATAAGTTAGATATTAGATAGATTCATTATTCATATTAGATAGACTCATAACTGGTTTTCGCAGTCACCATTAAGGCAAAATACATATTGTACTATTTATAAGCTGATAAATACTGATGCTGAGAATCCGATAAATATTCCCTTAATGGCAGAAACACGCTGGCTATCTATGGAAAAAGCTATTAAGACAATTCTAAAAATGTGGCTGGAATTGAAAACGCTTTTCAATACGCTGCCATTAGCTCAGCAATGCTATTTATCCAACTTATTAAAACAGATGTATAATGATAGAGCGAATTATATATATCGGGTTTATTTATCTGACACTCTTCATGAAGTTCAAAGAGTCAACATATCGTTTTAGGCTAATTAGGTCAGAGCAAATAACTATAGAGAAAAAAGAAGAAATTTCACGAAATTGCATACAGTTTGTTAAGCAATTAGTAAAAGAAATACAATCACGTCTTCCCAAAAATTTTGAGACATTGAAAAAAATAGATCTGATAAGCACTCAAAACGCTTTATCACATCTAAAAGACGATATAATTCCTTTAGCAAAACAGTGTATATCTGATAATGAAACTGTTGAAATATACCAAATAATACAACCCTGTTATGTACACATTGTGAACTAATACACTAAAACCTTGAAATAAATTCTCTCTTCCTTCAACATCGTCAACTGCAAGTCACGTTTTTATTAATAGGTTATGGGCCCAGCCCCCAACCAAAAAAAAAAAATATTTAATTGCAGTTTTTACTCGGGTACTCGATAATCAAAGAAATAATTGTGCCGGTGGCGTATAATCATTTTTGCGTTTTCTTCAAATCGCCGGCTTTTCAATGGCTACCAACTATTTATTGAACGTACCAAAGTTGAAAGGGTGTGAAAACTATGGCGAATGGTGTTTCGCAGCAGAGAATTTTCTAATACTAGAAGGCATGAAGCATTGTGTCAAGCCAGAATCAGGAAGGACATTAGAAGCTGCAGATGACGAAAAAAAGCTGAGAAATTTATTGGATGACAGCGGATTTTCTAGAGAAATCAGTTTACTTCGTCTTATAATATAGATACGGCTGGGAAATTGTAGTTCGATGACATCATACATAACTCAAATAATTGACACTGCACAGAGGTTGAAAGGAACGGGCTTCAAGATTGACGAAGATTGGATCGGATCGCTATTACTCGCAGGTCTACCTGATCGCTTTTCACCTATGATCATGGGGATCGAACACTCAGGCACACAAATAACATCAGACTCCATTAAAAGCAAGTTGATGGATATGGAGTCTCCTGATATACACGTGAACGACGTTGATGGTGCATTCGCAATTCATTCGAAGAACGAAAGAAAACACAACAATATTGGTACGAATGATTCTCAAAAACCAAGCTGCATAAAAAAGACTATCAAATGCCTTAGATGTAAAAAATTGGGTCATTACAAAAATCAATGTCCAAATAGTAACGAAAGAAAATTGCGAACGCAAACAAATGCATTTAGTGCGGTTTTCCTAAACGGAAACTTCAACAGCAGCGAATGGTACATCGACTCGGGTGCAAGGTTACACTTAACTCCACGAGAATATTGGATTAAAAACTTAATTAAAATTAATGTGACTATTAAAAAGAAATTTAGAGTCAAAAGCCACACCGAGATCGGAAATTTCGTTGCGAATAGCTAACTGAGAGTCACCAATGACGTAATAAATAGGAATTAGGAAACGGGACTTAGAGAAGGACAAATTAAAACATTTGCTAATATTTAGTTGTAAATGGTTTTTACGACACCATGTTATAACATTATTGAGATCTGACTGCAACTTCATTGAGTCAGAAGGCCTAGAAATAGTGGTATAGATTTTTAAATCATCCGCATAAAGAAGAAATTCGGAGTTAATGAAGCAGTCAGATATATCATTTATAAAAATGACGAAGAACAGGGGACCCAAAATACCACCTTGGGGAACCCCCGAGAGGCAATAAAAGAATGGGAGGGAACGTTATCAACAACCACTACACAATTACGGAGGGAAAGATAAGATCTTACCCAAGACAAAAATACAGAGTGAGAAACTAAGCTAGCTAATTTGGAAATTAGTATTGAGTGACTAACCTTGTCAAATGCTTTGGCAAAGTCTGTATAAACAGTATCAACTTGGAGTCGATCATTAAAAGCAGACATACAATATTCGGAAAATACAGTTAAATTTGTCACAGTCGATCTGCCGGCCATAAAGCCATGCTGGTTGCTAGAAATTATGCGCTTAACCGCAAAATACAGTTTCTGTTTAACTATATATTCAAACAGTTTGGAAACAGTCGACAATTTAGAGATAGGACGGTAATTAGTCACATTACTCTTGTTACCGCTTTTAAAAATAGGGGTGATCGAGGTGACCTTCCATGCATCAATAAATTCGCCATGTTCCAGAGATTTATTAAAAATTAATAAAAGTGGATAAGCAAATGCCGCACAATTATTAAAAAGAATGGAGGATAAACCATCTACATCAGTTTGCGAAGTCGATTTTATCTGCAATATGCCATTCTCTACGTCATTAAGAGATATAGAGTGAGCCAAAATTAATTGGGGAACTAACATGTGTAGTAAAATTACTACTAGCTTCTGATGCTGGTTGAAAATTAGAACAGAAGAAGTCTGCAAAGAGATTAGCAGCATCCTGAGAGGTGGACGCATGTTTTTCATTATAGAAGACTTCAGAAGGAATATTAGAGCATGACTTTCTGGCCTTAACATAACCCCAAAAAGCATTGGGATTTTGTTTAATATCGCATTCGAATTTACGAATATAGTTTCTTTGAAGATTCCTTCTAAGCAAGAGAGTTTGACGACTTAAATCTTTTAAAAAACCTGTTTCTCAAATTTTTAAGCCTCTTTAGTTCCTTGGTATACCAGTAAATTTTATAAGGACTTGGTTGTATACGCGGTATATTATTAGTACATATTTCACTAGTCTTTATTTTAAAAATATCAAAGCAATCCGCCACGCTGACTCCTTCAAATATTGAGTCCCAGTCTATGGAAGAAATCTCACTATTTACAGTGTCAAAATTACAACGCTTAAAGCAAAAACTAGTTGATTGGCAAGTACTTTGACTATTAAAATTATAAAACTGTAACTGCAGGATAAGCGGAACATGATGAAGACCAGAAATCGACAATGGATCTAAGCATTCATCTAATGAAAAGTTCATGTTATCATTCAGGAAGATAAGATCCAGAATTCTGCCAAGCCTATTTGAATAACTGTTTATCTGAATGAGATGAATACTTAAGAAGGAATCTACTAGGTAAGACTCAGACTAGTAATGTTTACCGGACATAACGCAAAACCGACGTCGATATACGACCATCCTATATTGCATATATTAAAATTTCCTAGAATGCAGAAGTTACTGCTAACATGCTTAGAGACTAAAGCCACTACATTATCCACGTGCGCTTTACACAGAGTATCAGCACTGGCTGGAGGAATATAAGACGCACAGATGAAGATATCAGAGCTGCCATGTACCAAAACGCAAAGTTGATCCAGAAGGGAATCCTTATTATCTAATAGCACAAGCGATTACCAGTACCACCGTTGAACGGCGATTAGGACCCCTCCACCTCTAGCGAGTCCTGTCTTCGTTGCATTTCGAACTTTGCGGTAAACATTATACAGATTGAAGTCAAAAAATTCGTTCTCACAGAAGTCCTCGTTCAACCAAGTCTCGAACAGTACGAAAATGTCATAATCCAGATGAGCGCTCATATTAAAGATTTGTTTAGATTTTGTCCTTAGGCCAGACACATTTTGAAAATATATCTTCAGCCGTTTTGAGGGAGTTTTATTCACGGCAGTTACGTAGCTTGCGGTGGTTCGACATCTTTTTGAAAAAACTGAATGGACGAATTTTACGTTCGTAGGCCAAATATTCGCATTTAACAGCGTATCATAATAACCCTCAGAAACGCCCACCTTAAAATTAATCTTTTTGAAGTCCCTTAAGTGTGCACCCTTTTTGATCAGCATATAGCATACTAGATATTGTTTATCGATTTTAGCATGTTTAGCAACATAACTCAATATATCATCCACGGTAACGGTGTTCGCGAATGAGGAAATGTGCAGCCACTTCATATTAGAAACAACACTGAGTTCATTGTTGTGGTTGGAACCGATGACTAAGGGTTTTTTCAGCATCTTTCGGTTACCTTTGGGTACGGTTTGCCACTCAGGCGCGCGAAGATAGGTTGATGCGGCTAAATTATCAGTATTTGAGACATCAGCCATGACGATATGAGCAGGCTCGTTCAGTTCGCGATTAGATGTAGGCGCATGAGAAGTCGACATTGCAGACAGTTTATTACCACCATTAGCAGCAGCAGTAGCACTTGACGTCGGCTTTGCATTAGCTGTATTTGTGAGTGCATCTCTGTAGGTACCAGCAGAGAGCGGCGTAGCGCCAGCAGTAGCGTGAGTGTGCGAAGCAAATTCAAGAGAATTAGCTGCATTCGGCGTAACACCAACATCAGCAAGCAAATTAGAAGGGGAAGAGGGTACTGAGTGCTCAACAGCGCCAGTTGTTTCACTGCTTTTGTTGGCGCGAACTGGACCGATGTTACTGGAGCCAACAATGCCATGCATTTTCTTTATTTCAGCAGTAGGCAAAGAAATAGCGGCATCTTTATCAGTAAGTTTAGCGCGTAGAGAAAGAATTTCTGCATGCAGGCTATCACATTTTTGCACCAATTGCTTTTTATCTTAAACAAGCGTACCTAATTTTTCAGGTCACATTTAATTTATAATAATATAAAAGTATTCATAAAGCAACAACACTATTAATATGTGTTATAAATTATGTCTTATTAAATAAATTAAAGGCATTATCCAGGGTACACTTCAGGTTTTTATTCTTAATTTTCCCAATTAGAGATTGCACTGACAAAATCAATTTGTTAGTAATAACCAGGGCTGAAGAAAATAAGCAAGAAAAAATCCGCTTAGATAAGCACAAAAACATTGGTAAATATGCTCGCAAAACAACAAAAATTAGGTACAGTTTAATGTTTTTTTATTCAGTTTACTTTAAGGATTGAAAAATTACAATGGGCACACTAGTGCTGCTCGATATTCTCAAATAATGGAGATCTGCGTTGGTTGGTCTTAATTTTTTTAAATATTCGTTATTCGGTGTTCAATGCTTCCCGTAGAGACAAACCATTGGTATTACATTTTTATATCCAAGCAGAAATGAAATGAAAGTTACGGGTTAATAAAAACTAGATCTCTTTTTATATGTTATTATTTTCCAAGATACAAGTATTTCAAGGTAAAACCGCTCGCTCAGTTCGTCGGCCATCATTTATTTTTTGAAGTTTGTCCACTTTATAAAATTGAAATTTTGAGAGCAACTCAAGTAAAACAAAAAACAAGTATATGAAAACATTCAAATTTTCTTTTATTTGAGAATGGAAGTGAGAATGTATTTGTGATATTGAAAATTTGAAAACATTTTCGGTATGTTAGCAAACTTCAAAAATGTTCAGGCTGTCTCGCTGCGGTTTCTTCAAATTTTTATATCATGATTATTTTCAAACATTTATTTAGTTCGACAAATAAAAAAAAGCCCAAGAAATGGTCAAGAAAAATTTATAGAGCCAAATTTTCTTAAGCAGTACGAAGTTCTTAAGAAATTTGATAAGCTTTCTACTATGGTTTGCTAAAGTTTGTTTGTGAAGAGTACCAGGCACCCTTGTTTACAACAGCTATATATGCCCGTTCCATTATTTCGTAGGGAAAAATTAAGACAGCAGGCTGTAAGCTTAAACTTTTTGGCCTTGTTGTTACGCTTTAGCGTTCTGTTAAAGATTATGAGTTTATTACGCTTTATTTTTTATACTTCTTGCCTGCCCCAAATCAGCAACGGATAAACTTTCCAATGATGTCACATGCTCTAAAAACATCGATTGTAAGAAAAACATCGATGTTTTCAAAAAAATATTTAAACATCGATACTATCAATAGTGCTCCGATGTTTTTGCAGCTCTACAACGAAGCGTGGGAGTTAGTTGACACTCCACAGAACGGTAAGATAGTAAAATGCAAATGGGTTCTGAGGAATAAATATGATGCTGATAACAAACTACGTTTTCGCGCTCGCTTAGTTGCCAAAGGGTATTCCCAAGAGGAGGGTGTATAATTTAAAGAAACTTTTTCTCCAGTTGTTATACATACTTCTACATTACTAAGGATGTTATTTGCGTTATCAGTTCAGCTTGGGCTTCAAACGATTAATCTCGTTGTAACAACTGCCTTTTTGAACGGAGATCTTGAGGAAACTATTTGCATGTCGATACCAGAAATGTTTCCTGATGTAACAAGGTTTGGACAATTTACTTCAATAGTCTTTATTTAACTCTATAATTATCTACAGATATGTCCACTAAAATTATACAATATCACTGTCTGTGATCACGTGACAAGATTAGAACCGGTAATGAATACAGTATTTGTTGAAGCAGGAATTTAAGTACTCCGATCACCTGCCGAAAATATTTCTAGAATGTCTAAATAAGAAGAGTATGCTAAAAATGCAGTTGCCATATCGTGTACGATTTCAATGCGAAACTTAGGGTTACCACAGTACACCCCTGCTATACTTTTATGGAGCGAAGCGAAGTGGAAGTCGAACTTTACGACCACTGCGAGTTTGTTTTTCAGCGATGTTGTGACATCTTTCGTACGTTGTTGGGGTGTTATCTTCGTTGAGGATGTGCGCTGGCTTTACCCTGTCTATTGAAACGTTAATGAGTTTGTTTCGTAGCCAGACCTTATACATCTTGTTGTTACGTAGTTCTACTTTGCACGGCCCCTCGTATGCCGGTGTTAGTGGTGGTTTCACTGCGTCATTGCGCACGAAAACATGAGTTGCTTTCTCCAGAGTTGGATAAATGAACGGTTTTTGTTTGTGGTGATGCGATGTATCAGTTGGCTGGATGTCGTGCATGTTCTCTATTAGTTGTTGTACGAACTCTGACTGCGGAACGTATTTTGTCTGCACGAAGAAATCGCCGGGTAACTTCAGAGTTGTTCCGTATACCAACTCTGCGGGGGTGGAGTTAATGTCTGGTTTATGGGTTGAACGAAGGCCAAGTAGAATAATTGGAAGCTTTTGGGACCAGTTGCTTGAGTTTGTACATGTTATTGCCGATTTAAGTGTGCGATGAAACCTCTCTATGATACCATTGGCTTGTGGATGGTAGGCAGTTGTACGTAAATGTGACACACCGAGGACACGCGACAGCTCGTTAAATAGTTGTGATTCAAACTGCCTGCCCTGGTCGGTGGTTATTCGTAGAGGTACACCAAAATGTTTAATCCAACCATTTATTAAAGCGGATGCAACCGTGTCTGCATTGATGTCGCTAATTGGTATTGCTTCCGGCCATCGTGTAAACCGGTCTATTATTGTTAAGCAGTATTTGAAGTTATTCGATGGTGGTAACGGACCAATAAGATCGATGTTCAAATGTTCGAACCTTTGTGATGGCAGAGCATACTTCATTAGTGGAGAGAATATATGTCTACCTACTTTGGTACGTTGACATGTCAAACAGTGTTTAGTGAACTTGGCAATCTCTGATTCCATGTTTTTCCAAACGAAACGTTGTTTTATTAGTCGAGTAGTTGCTTTTCTGCCTCCATGGCTGAGATTATGATACTTCCGGATGACTGCAGTACGGCATGCTGGTGGCACATAAGGTCGTGCTACTGAACCTGAAAAATCACAGATGATTCTGGCTTCTGAGTCTGGTAGCTGCACGGATTTTAATTGCAAAGAGGATGTATTAGAATCTAGGATTGCCTGAAGTTCCTGGCAATGCTGTTGTTCGCGTGCTATTTCATCGTAGTCGATTTCATCGTTGATGTGTAGAGCGTTAATCCGCGATAAAGCATCTGCTGGTGTGTTGGACGCGCCTGGAAGGTGTACAATACGTGTCGAAAATTGGCTAATTAGGTCCAAATATCTCAACCGCCGAGGAGAAGCGTTTTCGGTTTTCTGCGAAAATGCGTAGGTGAGTGGTTTGTGGTCCGTAGCAATTGTAAAGTTACGACCCTCGAGGAGGTATCTGACTTGACTGCCTCGTAAATAGCCAGCAGTTCCCGGTCATACGTACAGTATTTCTTCTGTGCGCTGTTAAATTTTTTCGAAAAAAATGCGAATGTGTGGCTGCACCGATTGCACTGTCGCTGGCATCTGTACATAAGACAATGTCCGCGTCGGGAGCGGGGTGTGCAAGTGATGTTGCGTTTATGAGGTCACGTTTGCACCCTTCAAAGTGTTCGATTGCTTTGTTGTCCCAGTGAATTGGTGTCTGGTCGTTTTTCTTGTTGCCATTTATTAAAGACAAAAGAGGTTGTTGGTGAGTCAATGCGTGATGAAGAAAACGACGGTTGAAGTTTACCATTGCCAGGAATCTTTTTAATTCGGCAGCTGTCTTGGGCAAGGGATATTCCTTGATTACGTCAATTTTTTGCGGCAATGGCTTGATGCCGTTTGGTGTGACTAGATGACCTAAAAATTCAATTTGTGACTCACCAAAAACGCATTTTGAAATGTTGATGCTTAAGTTGTGTTTTCGTAAACGTTCCAGAACTCTACAAAGATGTTGTTCATGTTTCTGTGGTGTCTCTGATGAAATGCAACTATCGTCCAAGTAGCAGAAGGCGTAGTCCAGGCCGCTAAGAACTTCGTTCATATGCCTTTGGAACGTTTGCGCAGCGTTTCTTAAACCAAACGGCGTTTCTTAAACCAAAACTGGTGGGCCAGAAGTTTCAATACAATGTGTCACAGTGGTTGTTGCCGCTCGCAAATCGTAAGGTGAGGAGAGATGTGTGTGTTTGTGGTTAATGTCGAAAAGTTTTGGGGTTGGTGTTGATAGGTCTACCGTTGCGATGGCATAACTTTTCAAATTCGTTTCTTTATCAATGATTGTGGCATTTTTGAGGTCGATAATTATATTAAAATGTCGCAAAAAATCTGCACCAATAATGCTGTAAGGCGTATCCGCTACCAAGAAAATCCATTCAAAGGAGCGCCGAAAACCCAGGTCAAGCTTGACCCTCACTTGACCAAAGGTATCGATGGTTGACTGATTAGCAGGATATAGTTTTGGCGATGTGTTAAACTTCCGAAGTCGGTCTTGTGGTGTGGCCTTAAGTAAAGACACGTCTGCCCCAGTATCTATTAAAAACTTGTTTTTTTGATAAGGCATCATGAATAAAAAGGCGATTAGTAGAAGAAAAATGTATTTGTTTGAGGTTTGAACTTGCTGCGTTTGATAGTATGTTTGGGGACGCGCTATATGATTCGGTGACATTAGATGGCAATGCCACCGAAGTGCTTAGTTTTTTGGACACTGTTGAGAAAAACTGCACGGGCTGTTGCACTTCTTGGCTTGTGCGTTAAACTTCTTGTGGTACCAGCAAATCTGCTGTTCATTGTTCCGTTGTTGAAATTGGCTACGGTGACTTGAAGAGCTGTGGTCTTGACGTCGTGTAACCGAGCGGCTGCGGTTTGGGTTTGTTGATGAAAGTTTTTTCTCAATGCGAGCTAAAGTGCGCTCCATCTGACTGACACGGTCATCCAAGCTAGTTCCATTATTGCTAGTCAAGCTCGTTGTTTGTGGTTTTTTGAGGTTAGGATACTGTGGTTCGTATGATGACACTGCATCGACGCTATTGACCCGTACGGCATCAACAATTTCGTCCGCGGTTGATGCTAGCTGTTCGACCGTCATTTCAGGATTTGCTATTGTAACTCCAGCGATGACTGCGCGTGCTGAGACTGGTAGTCGTTGTATCCAGAAGTCCTTTATGAGTTGCTGGTCTCGTGTTACATCGGTTCGTTGCAGCTGGGTTAATAGGAAACTCGGTTTGTTGTCACCAAGCTGAATTCCTGATGTTAGCTGCTCCAATCTTGCCATGGGTGATGTGGGGAATCTGGCGAAAATTGCTTGTCGTAGAGCGTCGTACTGGCATTTCTCCGGTGGATTGCGGATAAATTCAAAAGTCTGTTCATGGAGCCTTTCATCCATGTGCATAACCGCAATATTGAACTTGGCTTGGTCACGCTGATCAGCATTCATTTTACCGAAGCCGATGATTGAAAAGTACGCCTCTAGTCGCGTGAACCAGGACTCTATGTTGTTGATGGAATGCCCGTGTAATGTTGGAACAGGCACCCTCATGGCGAGGCTGTCAACAGTATAGCTTTGAGCTGTCATGTGCTGCATTGGTTTTGGCGGTGTGACGCCGCTGTGCACGTAATTCGTGGGTGCTCCACTAGCACCTTGCTCTTCCTCGCCAGGTGGCATGTTGTAGCTTGTTGTACGCGTTCACTTCTTCGGGGTCACCACTTTGGACAATTTACTTCAATAGTCTTTATTTAACTCTATAATTATCTACAGATATGTCCACTAAAATTATACAATATCACTGTCTGTGATCACGTGACAAGATTAGAACCGGTAATGAATACAGTATTTGTTGAAGCAGGAATTTAAGTACTCCGATCACCTGCCGAAAATATTTCTAGAAGGTTCGTATTGAGTAGCGGGAAAATTTAATGCGAATGTCTAAATAAGAAGAGTATGCTAAAAATGCAATTGCCATATCGTGTACGATTTCAATGCGAAACTTAGGGTTACCACAAAGGTATGAAAATTAACAAAGGCAATCTATGGCCTCAAGCAATCCTCAAGGGCCTGGTACAAAAAGGTAGATGAGTGTTTACTGGCAATTGGCTACCAAATATCTAAATTAGAGCCTTGCTGGTATACAAAAGTAAAAGATCAATCCAAAACTATTGTTACGCTTTACGTAGATGATTTCTTAATTTTTTTAAACGATAATACTGAAACTAAATTTTTAAAACTCCTAGCTAGCCAGTAAATTTAAAATCAAAGATTTGGGCGAAATCAAAAAATGTCTTGGTATAAATGTAATTACAAACAAATTTGAAAAATATCCTTATGTCAAAATAAGTGTGTTGATCAAGTATTGCAAAATTTTAACATGAATGATTGTGAAACTGTAGATACACCAATGGAGAGTAAGTTATCTATTATTCGCGAAAACATTTGCGAAATCAACTTTCCGTATCAACAGTTAATAGGAAGTCTTATGTATTTAGCTGTCTTGACTAGACCAGATATTGCATACGCTGTAGGTTTTCTTAGCCAATTTAATCAATGTTTTACAAAAGAGCATATGCGAAACGAATTCTAAAATATTTAAAGAGAACCAAAAATTATGGCATAAAGTACACAGCTAATGAATGCTCAGAAGTAGAAGGATTTGTTGATGCCGACTGGGCTAACAATACTGTAGATAGAAATTCCTACACTGGCATGTGTTTCAAGTTGTCCGGAGGTGTTATTTGTTGGTAACACATGGGTATCTCAGACGCTTGCAAAGAGGCTAAATATTTAAGAAACTTACAATTTGAAATAACAAAAACCATGTATACCATTAACTTATTTAATGACAATCAGAGCGCACAGAAGCTGAAGGGAAATCCTATAGTTCATAAAAGAAGTAAACACATTGATATCCGATATCACTTCAGCCGAGAATGTGTAAACGGAAAGATATTAAATATTATGTATTTGCCTACAGCCGACATGCCTGCTGATTTATTTACAAAGGGCTAATGTAGTATAAAACATTACAATTTACTTAATAAGCTGGGAGTTCAATACATAGAAAATTTGTAAACTTTATCGCTTGTTTGCTATAGTAGGGGTATTGAAATATACTAAACAATACAACCCTGTTATGTACAAATTGTGAACTAATACACTAAAACCTTGAAATAAACTCTCTCTTCTTTCAACATCGTCAACTGCAAGTCACGTTTTTATTAATAGCAACATTGGCGAAACATTCATTTGATGCAATGGGAAAACATAGTGTCCACTACCGAGTTTTGGGTAAAAGTCAAATCCTATGAAGACTGCTTAGCGATTAGACATCTGCCATTACTCTAATGCAGAAGTTGAGCGTGTTTTCAGTGCTATGAACATTTTTAAGACTAAAATCCGTAACCGCATGTCATTGCATTCCGTTAAATCATTGCTACATATTAAAAACGTCGTCGGCCGAAGTAGTGTAGTGGTAAGCAGTGCGCGGTTCCACTCCAAAACACCTGGGTTCAAGCCCTGGTCAAAGCAATATCGCAAAAAAAAAATATAGAAAACAGGGTTTTTCTTAACAGCGGTCGTCCCCCGGCAGGCAATGGCAAACCTCCGAGTGTATTTCTGCCATGCAAAAAACAGCTTCTCATAAAAATAAAACCGCCGTTCGGAGTCGGCGTAAAACTGTAGGTCCCTCCGCTTTGTGTGACAACATCAAGGCGCACGCCACAAAACGGAGGAGAAGCTCGGCCAAACACTAACATATGTGTAAGCGCCAATCTATTATTATATTACATATTAAAAACGCACTTAGGCGTACAAATGTTGCTGCGAGAGATACAAAATACCTGATGAAGTTAACATTTCCATTTATATACCCTCTGAATTTGACATCAAGTCAGTTTTGTGGCCAGAAGAAGTCCAAAATAATGATGACAATATTATCTTTGAGCTCGATATGTAATTTGTATTATTTTTATACCTGGGACTGATTGTTTTAGTATATAAAGTGTAAAGAATACACTATGTTTTTGTTTTGTTTTTTACAACTAGAAAGATTGCTTACAAAGCCATTGAATGTGCCATTCGAAACTTTATCCATATATGTATATATAAAATAATAGCCGTTTTCGTTGTTCGGAGTTAACTCAAAAGCTACTGCATAGATTTCAGTAAAATTTTCAGAGGTTATACCTTACATATATGGTCCTATTATAGGCTACCAGAAAACTCGATAGGTGGCGCTGGGGTCGAGTTATTTATAAACCCGTATTTATGAACCGATTTCGTTCAAATTCAAAACGCGTGCTACCTCCATGATGGGAAATACGTATGCGAGAAATAGACCCGCTAGGTAGCGCTGGAGTCGAGTTATTTATAAAAATCGTATTTATGAACCGATTTCTTTTAAATTCAAATGTAAGCGACCAGCATGATGGAAAATACGTTTACCAAAAATAGACCCACTAGGTGGCGCGGGAGTTGAGTTATTTATAAAAGCCGTAGTTATGAACCGATTTCGTTCAATTTCAAAGTATAAGCTACCTGCATGATAAAAAAAGCATTTGCGAAAAACGGACCCGATAAAAGCCCTATTTATGAACCGATTTTGTTAATGCAAATTCGAAACGTTTATTACTTTCATGATGCTTTTTTTCATTCCAAACATATATGTACATACATACATAAAATTATAGCCGTTTTCGTTGCTCGGACTGAACTAAAAAACACTCAAATTTTCGGAGGTTATACCTTGCATATATGGTCCTATTATAGCCTACTAGACAACACGCTGGTGGCGCTGGAGTAGAGTTTCTTATAAAAGTCGTATTTATTAGCCGATTTCATTCAAATTCGCTGCCTGTATAATGAAAAATTCGTTTACTAAAAATGAACCCGCTATATTTTATAAAATCTGATTGAAATTCATAATGCGAATTCATTTCGTGACAAGCAGTGGTTTTGCAGAAAAGGGACCTTATGGATTGCGCTGCAGCCGATATATATAGAAACCCACACGGGGTTTGGTCTTTTTTGGCCCTATATTCACCTTAGACGTATTTACTTTCCATAGGGCTAACAGGTGGAAATAAGGCCATCGGCAAAACTCATGACATCGAAGGGATTAGTATTCCATATGGTATCACAGCGCTACCATTCTTGGCCTATATGTGAGGAGGATTCTGCTCTTAAGTCGTTTCATTTTAAACAAAAGATGTTTACTTTACACCCCGCTTTTGCTTTTAAACGCTATTTTTGTATTGGCCAACGCAAAAGATCTGATTAGGCGCCGCGAAGCAAGCGGGCATTGGCTAGTTTGTTTTATAAAAATATATAAATACATAAAAATATATAAAAAACGCGTTTTTTCTAGGGTTTTAGTGCTTTTTCAAATCCAAAACTTGGTAACACTGCTTAACAGCTGATTAAAATTGCGTGGCTATGGACCAGTTTAAAGTGATGTTGGTATATGATGTAACAGTTATTATTTTCTAGTCTGGATGCTTGTGATTCGAATCGAGAAACATATACAGTGACCAAAATATAAATTAGGACTCAACATTTTAGCAAGGTTTTTGGTTATTTTTCTTTTGTTTATTTAATGTTTATAATTTTTGTATGAAAGTAAAGCCCATTTCCTAACAAACAGCAATAATTTTAGTGAATCCAAATTTTTGACTTCGCGCAAAAACTACGAAAATTCTGCAGAATTCCACCAAAATTTCAAACTTTTTGAAAAAATTTTGGTTTGCAGTATTGTAGCTCATAAAAACTTAGTATAATAAAGTTCAAGGGCAAGGTGCTGCACATTTGCTTCCTTATCAAAAAATTGTCGAACATACTTACCTTGTATGAAAAAAATGCGTAACACCGTCAAGAAAAGGTGCTAAAACACATTATACACAAACGTTCTAGATCGAAAAGCTGAATCGCTTGCAAATATATCACTATTTGACAACACAATTACTGGAGTTCTCATAATTATAGCATAATTACAGTATTTTACTTTAGCCATACAGTATCACCTCCAAATAACACTTTTAAAGTTTCAGCGGCAGATGGTTCCAACAAAGGTTCATTCCAAAGAATAATTCTACTATCAACACATTCCATTAAAGGAAATGAACAATATATGTTAAAATTGCCAACGTGTCCAAAATTTAAACAATAATGTAAAAACACATAAAAATATAAATTTTTACCGGCATTTGGAGGAGATAAAATTAATATCGTACTTTTTCGGAATTATTTTATCAATAACATTATATAATAATAATAGATTGGCGCTTACACATATGTTAGTGTTTGGCCGAGCTTCTCCTCCGATTTGTGGCGTGCGCCTTGATGTTGTCACAAAAAGAGGAGGGACCTACAGTTTTACGCCGACTCCAAACGGCGATTGTATTTTTATGAGAAGCTGTTTTTCATGGCAGAAATACACTCGGAGGTTTGCCATTGCCTGCCGAGGGACGACCGCTGTTAAGAAAAAAACACTTTTTCTATTTTTTTTTTCGATGTTGCTTTTACCAGGGCTTGAACCCAGGCGCAGCGGAGTGGAAGCGCGCACAGCTTACCACAGCGGCCGACAATAACATTATATAGATTAGTTAAAAAAATTAACAATTTCTTCAATATCATAAAATTGATATTTTAATAAATTATTTAGTATTTCAATAGATTCATTAATATTATAATAATAATCATATAGACAGCCTATAGGTGCAAGCCGAGCGTCATCTACATTTATTGATGCACTCGCTTATTTTTGTTCAAAAGCAATTGATAGCCCGCAAGACAAATTAAGCAAATATTCATTGAAGAATTCAGTAATTCTACTCTTAAACAGCGAAGGTGCCCGACGTTTTTGGAACTGACAATAAATTTTCCGCCATCAAATTGGGTTACGAACACTTACGCCGAAAATTTTCAGGTATATTTTGTAATATATATTTTTAAATTTTATAATTTATTTAGACGGACCCTAACGTCTTATTCATTTCGTACCACAGAAATCATATCCACGTCGTCCATAATTGTACCTACTCAAGCAACTCCTGCAGATGTGTCTTCACCAAATATCTCCACCAGCAAATCAATAGAAGATATTCTAGAAGAGTCGTTCCGAGTTGGAAATTTACGATCCAGCACTGGATCAATTTGTCATCTATTTGCAGAAGGATACCAGGCAACATCTCTACAATAATCTCGCCGAGAGAACGTGGTTTCCAAGTAGTGAAGCTGGATGTATACGATTTTCCAAGATTTACAAGAAACCCAAAACAGAATGGCGGAAGAAGCCAATTATCATTCAACTTTTCTACTACAGCTACATACTTAAAATTTGCAGTTACAAAAAAATATCCTACAAATTTGTGATGTTACTATAAGGATGCTGTTTCAGGGCTAATACATCTAGGACCATTGACGATTTTAAGATCTGGTAGCTTTTGTAGAAAATATAATCAGAATTATTTTTTGTTACGTATTCGGCTCCCATAAACATGGTCACCGTAACCATCCATCGTACATAAAAAACTGACAAATGACCACTACGTAATCAGAGACATAGAAAAAAGACAAATTACTCAAATACCCAATGACAGCATAATAGAAGGATGTAATATAAAACTGTTGAAGAGTAAAGAAACAGGGAAAGCGATCGGAAGCGGCACAAAGCCATAAACGATTAGTTCATAAGTGTTATCGATACAAATATATATTAAACGGATGGAGGTCCATCCATTATTAGGTCAGATTGGCCGAGCTGTAGTAGTGTAGACTCTATGTAATAAAGTGTAGTGAGTGTAGACTAGGGTGCTCCAAAAATGCACGTGAAAAAGTAAACTCGGAATAATTATGCTCTCACCCCCTATTATTGTTCTATACAAAAAAAAAAATATACCCCTATTTTTTATTTTTAAATCAAAAAATATTTAGAGGCCGCTCAAAGCGCTCAAAGCTTTCCATGTATTTTATATGGGGAAAAACAACCTTTCGAAGAGATGGTACAGAATTCTTGAAAATTAATTAGCCCTATTCTGCATTTCGATCACGTTCCCGCACTCCGCTCCGCAAGAATCGAAGTTAGGTATTCTGCATTACGATCGAATCGAAAGAGGAAGAGGGAGAGAGAAATCCGTTCCCACGACAGTCGGGTCTACGTAACCGGAACGACCCAGATTTATATCTGGCCAAGGACTGTCACTCCAGCAACACTCCCCAAAAAGTCTTTGGGGAATTTGTATGCTGCTACAACAACAACAACAAGAGAAAACATCTTTAGAAATCAGCTGTTTGCCTAGGAATGTGTGAATTCGAAACAAAACAAAGAAATATTTGCCACCAAACTATAGCAGCTTATTAAGTTAAAGTTTGTAAATATTTTAAAATAACTAAATATATCTAGCATCACTGTAATTTAAAAATAAAATTTGGTTCGTGCTTTATTTAAGTGGAAACATAATTATAAAAATGAAATCCATAGCCGCGGCGTTATTGCTTGAAGAGGAGAACGAGTCCCAGATTGCTGATGGGGAAGTTGAAAGACAGAGATTTAGGGACATGTTTGATCTTTTTCAGATGAGTGAAGAATTATAAGAAATTCATATTGAACTGCATTCTCACCGCTCAACGCCAGTGAAATTATAAACGTTGTTTGAGCACTACACAACATTTGCATTTGCTACAGAGTGGAAGATTTGAACGCAAATGAATTCCATTTTGAAATCCGTCAGGAGGAGGGGAAGAACAAACTTATCCTTCCATAGCAAATCGAATTCGAGACAACATACGCACCTCTTTTTAAAAGTTAGTAAAAACGAGTGCAATAATAAAAGCATCTTTTTATGTAACTTCACATTTTATGTATGTATGTGTGTATGTATGTACATACCTCTATTAATTTTATATACAAAGAATAAATTGTGTTCAGTACATTTCACAGTCTTATTTATAGATAATGAAAACAAAACCACCTGTGCTTCCTCTATGAAAACCTCTCTCAATATCCCTTATGGTTGCCATTATTTGAGCCAATTTTTCGTATTGCCCGTATTACCGCTCGCGAAAACACAGAAATCTAGAAAACTCATTTACGATGACTTTCGCAATCACGCACAGTATATTTTACTTGTTTTTTTTTATAAAATTTTATTATTTAAACCCACGAAAACAACAATCGAAACGTTCTCCTCAAAAAATTTGCAACTTAGAAAAACGGAACTACGATCGAAATGTAGAATAGATATAATCGTAAATTTCGAAGATTGATCGAAAGGAAACGGAACGCAAAATACCAAAGTTGCCAAACGGAGAAAATTTCGATTCGAGTCGAAATGCAGAATAGGGCTGAATACTTTTTAATCGGAAAACTCTATTTCTCTTCCGGAGACTCCCAATAATTATAACCAATCTTACTAATCTTACTATCTTACTAATCTTACTAATCTTACTATCTTACTAATCTTATGTTACTAATATTATAAATGTGAAAGTTTGTATGTTTGGATGGTTGGGAAATCATCACGCGGAAACGACTGAACGGATTTGCATTAAATTTTGTACGCAGATAGCTTATGGGCCAGATTGGTTAATAGGCTATTTTTTTAAGAGTTGCCATCTGTTAAAAAAGTTTCATTAAATTAGTACGCGGAAACGACTGAATGGATTTGCATGAAATTTTGCTAGCAGATAGCTTATGACCTACAGTGAGAAATAGGTTAATTTTTTTGGAAGTGTTGCCACCTGTTAAAAAAGTTTGATTTAACTAATACGCGGAAACGACTAAACGGATTTGCATGAAATTTTGCACACAGATAGCTTATGACCTACGTTAGAAAGTAGGCTATTTTTAAGAGTTGCCACCTGTTAGAAATGTTTAATTTAATTAATACGCGGAAATGAATGAACTGATTTGCATGGAGGTTTTCACACAGATAGCTTATGAGCTAGGTTGAAAAATAGGCTCCTTTTTTTTAAGAGTTACAACCTGCTAAACAAGTTTAATTAAACTAATACGCAGAAAAGTCTGAACGGATTTGCATGAAATTTTGCGAGCTGATAGCTTATGACCTACAGTGGGAAATAGGCTAATTTTTTGGAAGAGTTACCACCTGTTAAAAAAGTTTTAATTAAATTAATACGCCCAAACGACTTAACAGATTTGCATGACATTTCGCACAGAGATAGCTTATGACCTATGTTGGAACATAGGCTACTATTTTAAGAGTTATCACGTATTAGGAAAGTTTAATTAAATTAATACGCGTAAATGACAGAACTGATTTGCATGAAAGTTTGCACACAGATAGCTTATGACCTAGACTGGAAAATCGGCTACTTTTTTAAGAATTGCCACCTGTATGGAAATGAAATTTTGCTCAAAGATTTTTTATGACCTGGATTGAAAAACAGGCTACTTCCTTAACCGATTTTCCGATTAGAACGAAATTTAGTACACTTACTACGGATTTCGGAAGGAAGGCCCTCCCATACAAATTGGAATTTTCATATTACATACATATCTCTGGAAGTATTTGTGGGAGAGAACTGAAACTTGGTATAGTGATATCTATGTGAAATCAATGATGGCATTAATCGATTGATGTTTTAATCAGTTAGTTAATTCGATTAAATTCAATCTGATTACAGTTAATCCTGATTAATTTTAATCTGACTAAACAGTTAATCGTGACCGCGATTAAAAAATTAATTTTTAATCATTAACTCTTAATTTGATCAAGTGGTGATTAATTAAGTTATACTGGAATTTCCCTGTGCACACAAAGCAAGTTAATCCGGTATGTCTAAGTAGGATTTCCCCATCCATCTAAGCAATTTCGTGTGCATTTTCATTAATATATATACCAACAAACGTTTTACAAACTAGGTTTGTAAAAGTTCCCAGTTTATGTATTACTAATAACAATATTTATAATTTTTTTATATTATGTGCTTTTTATAAGCGTAAAACACAAAATAATTACTATAACTGGTGTTTGGTTTCAAACTCGGACAAACTAGACAAATTAATCAGATTTTGTTTTTAATTGGATTAACGATTAATGTTTTAAATTAATTAAACGTAATCGCAGCCAGCGATTAACGATTCAAAAAATGTTATCATTAATCGTACAGTTGATAACGACTAATTAATTTTAATCGTCAAACGCGATTAACATTTTAATCGTTAATTTTTAATCGTTAACCAGATTAACAGTTTTCCAACACTGTGTGAAATCATGTTCATATTCACGGAGAAAAATTGACGTTTTTGGAAAAGGGGCGTAGCACCTCCCATACTAACTGAAAGTTTCATATTGCATATCCCTTCAAATGTTTGGGGTAAAGTACTCAAGGTTGGTATGGAAATACATATGTATGTATGTAAGTGAAACTAATACCATACTCATGGAGAAAAATGAGAGTTATTGGAAAAGGTGATGTGGCAACTCCCATGCAAATTGATTTTTCTATGCTGCATATCTCTGGAGGTGTTTATTGCAGAGGACGGGAACTTGGCACCGAGATGTGTACACAAAATTAATTCCATACTCAGGGAGAAAAATTTGCCTTATTCGAAAAGGGGGCATGGTACCTCCCGTACAAATTTACTTTTATACTGCATATCTCTAGAGGTGTTCATGGTAGAGTACTGAACTTGGTACTGGGGTATGTAAAATCAATTCTAAATTCATGAAAGAAGATTAGGGTCATAAGAAAAAGGGGCGTGGCACTTTCGGTACAAATTGACTTTTTCTTGCCCACATCTCCCTGGAAGTGTTTGTGGAAGAATACTGGAACTTGGTATGGAGTTGTGTATACAAAATGTTTCAATTGCTCATGGAAAAAATGTGAGTTATTAAAAAAGGAGGCATGTCGCCTCCCTTACATACTAAAAATTTCTTAATACATATCTCTGGAAGGATAGAAAATCTTTGGAAGTATTTTAAATTTGTTATGGAGATTTATTTTATAAGTGCCGTACTGATAGCAAAAATGTCATTTAATGGAAAAGGGAGAGCCGGGTTCGGCCTTATAATCTAAAGCTCTCTTGAGGCATTTGCTACAGTAATGAGAAGTGGTATTTTATCAAGGCCAGGTTACTAAATTTGAGTTGGAAATATTAGAACCCGCCGTGGCACCTCCAAGAAGGTTACATGTTTACTCGTCGTATACCTGGAACCATTTTAAGGTAAACTTAGAGGGATTGATATCTTTCGTATGCCTAGCGCGCAGACGAGATTTTATAATTTCATAGTTTTAAATGGCCTAAATACCTTAACTCGCTTAAAAAATAACGAGCTATAACGAAATGGGCACAGAAATAAAATCTAACATCATTAAATTATTTTTCATATTTGTATAAAAGCGCGGGGTATAAGCTAGTATATATATAAGGAGATTACTGAAAAATTTAAGTTCAGTGTAACTTCAATACTTATATTTTGGAGAAGCAATTGGAGTGTGCTTGTGTGGTATGTTCGATTTAATCAAGATTCCGACTCCTTGATTAGCGTATGTGTGTGAGTTATTGTTGTAGTATGCTGTGTAGTTCTTTGGAGCAATAGGGTTGAAGCCAATAGGACAGTGTGTTTCTTGTAGGGCAATCAAATGTGGGTTGTGTTCCTTGCGGATTAATTCGAGATCAATATTATTGTTAACGAAACCTTTTATGTACCATTGCAAAGTATTGAATCTGTTGATCATTTGTATGGAGAGAGCTTGTAGCCTTGTAAATTTGAATTTACTAGGTTAAGCCTTAGAGTTAAGTTTCGTCGGACGGTGATTTTGTTTCTGATCTCGGGATATAGTATTCGTTGTGGTTAATGAGTTCTTTGGTAAGATTAGAAAGTGGTGACTGGGTGGAGCTGTTGATGAAGCTGATGGTTTGCTTGCTGGTGCTGTTGAGTGATTAAGGTGAGGAGATATTTTAGCTTTAGATGCATAGGACTTTGTGCTATGTGTTAGCGTGTTCTTTTCGTTATATTTTTTGTAGGCTTCGCCTATCGAGCATTTGTAAATAGTTTTTATTTGCAGTACTTCTTTCATTTGGTTGAATCGCGGACAGTTTGTGTCCGAGGAGTGTTCATTGACGCAGTTGGCGCATTGGTTACGAGTGGATGTGTCTGGCGAGTGTGGGGGTAAGCTACAACCTTCGCAGGTAGTGGGTTTCGAGCAACGATTTTTTGTGTGCACTAGGTGTTGACAATTTCGGCATATCATGGGGTTGGGAAAGTAGGGATCTACCCGTACTTTATACCATGCTACGTCCAAAGTTTTTGGCAATTGGTAAAGATCAAATGTAATTACAATTTTTCCAGTTGGTACTGTTTTTCCGTCTTGTGTACGAATGAATTTGTAAATTTTAGCTACGCCTTGACTTTTTAGTTCTTCAACGATTTCGTTACCGTTGAAGTTAATCAGGCAGGGTGCGTATACAACTCCTTTTACTGTGTTGAGGTTTTCGTGTAATGTGACAGTGATTATACACAAATTGGAAAGATGTTTCGTTTGTAAGAACTTTTCAGCTACTTTAGCATTCCGGGCTAGGAACAGGATGGAACCATCTCTTAGTTACTTAATTTGATCGGTTTGAGTGGATTTAGCATCAATGCCTTTTTTAATTACAAACGGGCTAAGTTTTGTTAATTCGTTGTTGGTGGAAGTCATTATT
>NW_023458563.1:34178997-34179932 GCF_013731165.1 Rhagoletis pomonella
CGAATGCAGCTAATTCTCTTGCATTTGCTTCGCACACTCACGCTACTGCTGGCGCTACGCCGCTCTCTGCTGGTACCTACAGAGATGCACTCACAAATACAGCTAATGCAAAGCCGACGTCAAGTGCTACTGCTGCTGCTAATGGTGGTAATAAACTGTCTGCAATGTCGACTTCTCATGCGCCTACATCTAATCGCGAAGTGAACGTGCCTGCTCATATAGTCATGGCTGATGTCTCAAATACTGCTAATTTAGCCGCATCAACCTATCTTCGTGCGCCTGAGTGGCAAACCGTACCCAAAGGTAACCGAAAGATGCTGAAAAAACCCTTAGGGCCGTTTTCACCATGTCTAGTTAACGCTAACTGGAGGTACATCCTTCAGTTAAGCACGTCAACTGCTTTATCGAGCACATGTTATATGATGGGTGTCGATAACGTCGATAAAGATGTCTAACTGGGAGTTAGAATTAACTAGACATGGTGCAAACGGCCCTTAGTCATCGGTTCCAACCACAACAATGAACTCAATGTTGTTTCTAATATGAAGTGGCTGCACATTTCCTCATTCGCGAACACCGTTACCGTGGATGATATATTGAGTTATGTTGCTAAACATGCTAAAATCGATAAACAATATCTAGTATGCTATATGCTGATCTAAAAGGACTTCAAAAAGATTAATTTTAAGTTGGGCGTTTCTGAGGGTTATTATGATACGCTGTTTAATGCGAATATTTGGCCTACGAACGTAAAAATTCCTCCATTCAGTTTTTTTCAAAAAGATGTCGTACCACCGCAAGCTACGTAACTGCCGTGAATAAAACTCACTCAAAACGGCTGAAGATATATTTTCAAAATGTGTCTGGCCTAAGGACAAAATCTAAACAAATCTTAATTATGAGCGCTCATCTGGATTATGACATTTTCGTACTGA
>NW_023458563.1:34180032-34183147 GCF_013731165.1 Rhagoletis pomonella
GAGCCGTTTAGGAGGAGTTCGACCACAATCACCGTCACACGAGATTTTTGTATACATACTAGCTTATACCCGCTGGTTTCACCCCACGTTTTTATACAAATATGAAAAATAATTTAATGATGCTATACTTTACTTCTGTGCCCATTTTGTTACAGCTCGTTATTTTTTAAGCGAGTTGAGGTATTTAGGCCGTTTAAAACTATGAACTTATAAAATCTCGTCCGCGCGCTAGGCATACGAAAGATATCAATCGCCCTTAGTTTACCTTAAAATGGCTCCAGGAATACGACGCGTGAACGTATAACCTTCTTGGAGGTGCCACGGCGGGTTCTACTATTTCCAACTCAAATTTAGTAACCTGGCCTTGATAAAATACCACTCCTCATTACTGTAGCAAATGCCTCACGAGGTATGTATGCATCATGACAGCTTTACATTATAAGGCCGAACCCGGCTCTCCTTTTTCCATTAAATGAAATTTTGTCTGTCAGTAGGGCTCTTATAAAATAAATCTCCATAACAAATTTAAAATACTTCCAGAGATTTTCTATCCTTCCAGAGATATGTGTTAAGAAAGTTTTAGTATTTATGGGAGACGACATGCCTCCTTTTTTAATAACTCACATTTTTTCCATGAGCAATTGATACATTTTGTATACACAACTCCATACCAAGTTGAAGTATTCTTCCACAAACACTTCCAGGGATATGTGGCAAGAAAAAGTCAATTTGTACAGGAAGTGCCACGCCCCTTTTTCTCATAACCCTAATCTTCTTCCATGAATTTATAATTGATTTTACATACCCCAGTACCAAGTCCCAGTACTCCACCATGAACACCTCTAGAGATAATAATAATAAAAATAATCCCAACGGTTTTTACCCTCCATTCCCGCCCATCCGCACGAGGGGCGCAGTCCGCATGACGTACGGAACCAGTATTTTAAATTTTTGTGCCGAGTCACGATAGGCAGGGGTTTGTTAAGTGTCGAGATCTAAAACTGTACAGCTACAGAACTAAAATCATCAGCTGATTTTATGTCTGTATTTTAATGATTCATTTATTGAGAGAGAACAGTATCGATTTCTTAATGCTGAAAAGCCCATCTGATATATCAAACGTACTGGAATGAGAGTTAAAATCCTGGCATAAGTAACGGAGTGGCTGGTGCAATTCAAAATTAGTTTTACAAGCTTGTACCCTACAAAAGTGTCTTGATACCCGGGAGGGAACATTAAGGCTAACATTGCCTAGAAGAAGCGGACTTGAAATTGACCCTCTTAGTAATTTAACTATAAAAATTGTACCAAGCATTTGCCTGCGGCTGGAAAATGTAGGAAGATTAATAAGTATTAATAAGTTTTAATCGGCTCGTATAAGGTGGAAGGTTATATTGAGAATCCCAACAGAAATTTCTTAAAGCAAAAAGTAGGTATTGTTTTTGAATTGACTCTATCTTGTCTGAGTAAATTTGATCAAATAAAACACCTATTTGAGGTAAAATTTTCGAAAGCAGAACTAGAAACACAAAATTTATGATATCAATTTCGTGATGAAAATTATACGCATTTTTTAACTGCCTTGGAAACGTAGGGAAAATCTTTTTTATTCATACGAATCGTTGCAAAAGTTCTGTTTTTATTTTGTGTTTCTATCAGTAGACGGATTTTCGCAACGTTCCAAGACAGTTAAAAAATTCGTATAATTTTCGTCACGAAATTGATATCATAAATTTTGTGTTTCTAGTTCAGTTTCGTCACTCGAAAATTTTACCTTAAAGAGGTGTTTTATTTGATATCAATTATTTTGGGGTAGCAAATTTAAAATCGCCGAAAATACAAAAAATAATCTAATTGTTTTATTTTTCTCAGATAAATTGCTAAAAATATTATCTAAATCTAAATTATGTATTCAAATCGATGTGTATATTGAAACATATAGTTTTTCGAATACGGAATAAAGGGAAAAGGAATGATCATATCCTTGGTATTCGAAAAAATTAAAAAAAGAAAAATTATGAGAAATGATAAAAACTTATCAACTTGGTACCAACTTTGAATACAATAAACAACTGTACTCGTCTGATTGTCTCGCAGTTTATTTTGGTTAAGATTTCTACCGGGTGTGGGGCGCACACATGTGCTTTTTTAAGAAGTTTTACTTTTATCCCGTGTGCGGTGTTGCACTCGTGCTATTAAACTAATGCTTTTTTCTCAAGTAGTTTTGCTCAGTAGCAATTTATACATTTTATGTAAGTAGTAGCGACACATTGGGTGAACTAAATGCATTCATACATACATATTTATGTACAACTGTAGGTAATATTGTATGCGTCTTCCCAGGTAGGTTAGAGGCGTGATGGGTGATAAACCCATAAGGCCTAGTTAAATACTGTGTACGTATGTACAATTAAAATGGTGAAATATGTTACAATTTCGGCATGTGACTGGAAAAACCTCTAAAATACACACAAATTGTAGTTTCCAAGACATGTACGAAGTGATTAGCACAGCTGCATCCTTCAACTTGGTAACTCGCGGGAAATGCCCCCGATTTGCAGGGAATTTCGGTTTAAGTGGGAATCGGGGAATGGGCAATTTTTTTCGGGGAACTGGGTATGTTATTTTTATATCTTAAAGTAACCAAATTGGACGGATATGTTAATTTTTAACCATTTTAACCCTTTTTTAGAGCGACATTTTTTCAATTTGAATCGCACTATCTCCACAATAAGAGTTTTCCCAGATATACTGGATTAAAGCCAAGGTTTTGGGCTAGATTTTTGGAAACCTAGAATAAAATCGACTGACCAGTTTTTGAGAAAATGCCTGAAATATATAATTTCAGCAGCCCGATTTTTAGTTTTCAGGTGATAACGTTATGACATATTTATATTTTATAAACACCAAAGATAGCTTTAGATAGCTTGTTTGAAGACCCTTCTACTGATATCCGCATCAATGACATGGACTGAGTAGTGCGGCCTCAGTGGTAGTTTAAAAAATTGCCTATTTTCGAATTTCAGGCAGCAGCCACGCCCACAAAGCATGCGAATCGAAACATCGTGGAACAAAACCTTCTTAGTTTTTTTTGTACTTTAATTCCTGAAAGTTT
>NW_023458563.1:34183247-34189283 GCF_013731165.1 Rhagoletis pomonella
TGGGAAAACTCTTATTGTGGAGATAGTGCGATTCAAATTGAAAAAATATCGCTCTAAAAAGGGTTAAAATGGTTAAAAATTAACATATCCGTCCAATTTGGTTACTTTAAGATATAAAAATAACATACCCAGTTCCCCGAAAAAAATTGCCTATTCCCCGATTCCCACTTAAACCGAAATTCCCTGCAAATCGGGGGCATTTCCCGCGAGTTACCAAGTTGAAGGATGCAGCTGTGCTAATTACTTCGTACATGTCTTGGAAACCACAATTTGTGTGTATTTTAGAGTTTTTTCCAGTCACATGCCGAAATTGTAACATATTTCACCATTTTAATTGTAGGTATGTACACAGTATTTAACTAGGCTACATGGGTTTGTCACCCGCCTCTAACCTACCTGGGAAGACGGATAAAATATTACCTACAGTTGTACATAAATATGTATGTATGAATGCATTTAGTTCACCCAATGTGTCGCTACTACTTACATAAAATGTATAAATTGCCACTGAGCAAAACTACTTGAGAAAAAAGCATTAGTTTAATAGCACGAGTGCAACACCGTACACGGGATAAAAGTAAAACTTCTTAAAAAAGCACATGTGTGCGCCCCACACCCGGTAGAAATCTTAACCAAAATAAACAGCGAGACAATCAGACGAGTACAGTTGTTTATTGTATCCAAAGTTGGTACTAAGTTGATAAGTTTTTTCATTTCTCATATTTTTTTTTTATTTTTTCGAATACCAACGATATGATCATTCCTTTTGGCTTTATTCCGTATTCGAAAAACTATATGTTTCAATATACACATCGATTTGAATACATAATTAAGATTTAGATAATATTTTTAGCAATTTGTCTGAGAAAAATAAAACTATTAGCTTATTGTTTGTATTTTCGGCGATTTTAAATTTGCTACCCCAAAATAATTGATATCAAATAAAGCACCTCTTTGAGGTAAAATTTTCGAGTGTCGAAAGCTGAACTAGAACACACAAAATTTATGATATGAATTTCGTGACGAAAATTATACGCATTTTTTTACTGCCTTGGAAACGAACGGAAAATCTTTTTTTACTTATTCGGAACGTTGTGAAAATCCGTCTACTGCTAGAAACACAAAATAAAAAACAGAACTTTTGCAACGATTCGTATGAATAAAAAAGATTTTCCCTACGTTTCCAAGACAGCTAAAAAATGCGTATAATTTTCGTCACGAAATTGATATCATAAATTTTGTGTTTCTAGTTCAGCTTTCGTCACTCGAAAGTTTTACCTCAAAGAGGTGTTTTATTTGATATAATACACGCGAATGCAGCGCGCATTGCTACGCCAAAAACATACTTGTACATATTTAGAGTTTTGAAATTGAATAGCTTTTTATTTTTATTAATGCTAACGGATAAACAATATTTTTGGTATTTTCTTTGGGTTACCCGTTGCATAAGGGGTATTCCAACGTGACCGGTGGGACATTTTAACTCGTTGTTGCTCAAAATTAAATACTTTCTTTAACCAATAATTTGACAAGTTTAAAACTGTCAACACTTGAAGTCAGATATCAGTTTTATACGAAACTAATAAGGTATAACCCTTAGTTATATAATTTACATAGGAAATTCATATTTTACAAGCGTGATGTGTGGGACAACGATGACACCCGCCCAAATTTATGACGAACCATAATTGTTTCGTTCACGGCGGCCTTCCCGAATGTATTTAGTAGAATGTTAAGGTCCAATTTGTGTCTTAATACCAGGGCTTCGGAACGGGGCGGAGCAAAGGAGCAAGGAGCTAAGGAGAGCTAGAGCAAAGAGTTAAAAGAATTCATTAGCTCCTTAGCTCATTGCACAATCACCAGCAGTCAAGAATAATTGCCACGTGAATTTTAACGGCGATGAAATACCATAACTTACTATGCCGTTCCTAAATTTGCTATCCCAAATCAACACGGCGTAATTTTTGACGTTTTCTCATTTCCTCTTTCACTTTTTGTACTTTCTCTTTATTTCCGTCTTCTACATCCAACTTCAAAACTTAACGCCCTGATAAAAATGAAAATTCCATTTGCTCGTCGTTAGCGCCGCCTTATAGTGGGATGCTTCATACAAATTGCATAGGCATATGGATTTTTGACAGTTCCTTGGCACCTAAATAGCACTCCTTTTTTTATAATATTCACAATATTTTACGTAATACTTTTTTCATTAATTTTATAAAAATGTAGTACTTTCTATAACATAATCCATGTTAAAATTATAGTGAGGTATAACAATACAAATAACAAATACATTTTTTTATTTTAAGTTTTATATAGTTTTAAAATACTTGCAAACTTCGTCGGCCATGACGACGAATTGAGAGAACGGTTCTACCATGATACAAAAAGAAGGTAGTTTCAATAAACAACTTTTTGATTTAAAGGAGATTTTTGACAATTGCTCAGTTGTAAAAAATTCGAAGCGCCGTTACCCAATTTAAGTTTTTTGGTGGAGAGGATTTTATATCCTAAATTTGGTAATATAAATAAAATGGTTGTACTAACATTTACCTTTTAAAAATAATTAATATCTTATCTTAAAAACGTTCAAATTTTACATTAAATTCGATAACTACTTGCCGAAATCTTTATTTTTACATTAATCAAATTGTAGTGAACATATTTAAAAAATTTTTTAGTGCCATTATGTCATCTGATTATTACACAATATAGCTAGCCAGGACTAATACATTTCCTTGAAAAATGGGGTAAAATTATCATTTTCACAGAGAGAATGTAAACTCGGGTTACGCTAACCACAGGATTTTTGCTCAAAATACCTTTCCACGTTGTAGGCTTTCGGCAGTGCTTAGAAAAAATATTCCTCATCAGTCCAACTCCGACTACGCTGACCACAGTATTTTTTACAAAAAGGTCCATATTTCAAACCGAATTTATTCATAAATTTGTATCTGAAAATTTTAAATCTTTATTTTAAACTATTTTTTGTGTGACCATACGTGTGTGTTAAAATTCTTCGCTTTGGGTTAAGCGTTTGGACACAATAGCCCAAAATTTTAGTTTAAATAACCTAGCCGTACCCAACAAAATACCCTTTGCTTTTTCTAATTTCGATCCTAAGAACAATATATTTGTAAATAAACAAAGAATTAATAACAAAATTTGGAGGACTTTAGATATTGGATACGGTAGCTCGAAATGTCACAATCTACTTAATTGTCAGGTTGTTAATAGTTGCGTTCGATAACCAAATTAGCCAACACCAGCCAACAATCAAAATCAAGAGAGTAAGCGAAAATTCTCTCCCAAAGAGATGAAAAAGCAAAAAAAAGTAAACGAACAGGAAATTAGCCATTACTTGCAAAAACCGGAAGAAGAAGACACACCAGCTGACTTTGTTTATGTTTTATTTGTAAAAAAACTAAAATTCATGTTGCCTCCATAGAAGAAAAAAGGAAAGTGAACGTTCAATGTTCGCCAGGAACATTTCTGGAAGTAAAATCTAGTTGGCGCTAGCATAAATTCACATAGCAGGCAGCCAAAAAGCATATAAATACCAAAACTCGGAAAATGCAATTTTTGTTTGTTTACAAAAATTGCATCCATATGTTTTGTGATCATATGTTTTCGTGTTGGATAATTTTTGCTGACTAAAATTTTGCCAGTACAAAATGAACGCTCTCTCAATTTTTGTGTGTTGGATAATTTTTTGTGGTTATCGAACGCCATCCAGTAAAAATTTGGAAAAACTTTTACAAATTTTTGACATGTCGAACGCCCCTAATATGACGACTTTTGACGTAGAATACGTCTTACCTTACGTTATGGATGCTATGCTGAAATGTTGTAGTTGTAATTTTTAGAGCTTCACGAAAACGCTTATTGCACGAGAACTAATGAAGCGATTTCAAAGATAAAATTCCAAAATTCCGGTTTCCGTCGTAAAACCAACGGTAAACATTGCCTTATTTTGGGGTCAATTTTGAGCCGTTAAAGTGTTCTAGCAACTTATGGTTGACAGATATAACTTTCATTTTCGGGATATGGGTTCTTTGGAGCAGTAGATATATTATTGTGTACAAATTTTATATAAATTCAACAAACATTGAGCATTTTAAAGCAAAAAATTTTTGAAAAAAGTTGCAAATTTTTTTCAATACCAAAATGCTCGAAAACCGCCCGAATGATTTTGTTTTTGTTTTCTTTAGTCAAAAATGCAATAGTTTTCCTTTCGTTTGATATATGGAGAGTATTGGTTGATATCTTCTAAGTATGGTTATTTGATTCGAATATATGGACATAAATGATTTCCCATACAAAATCACTTCGTCATCATTTTGCAAACACGTGCATGCCTTGGAAGTGTGGTAAGGAGACAAAAAGTATGTACATACGTGTGCGTAAGTACATATTTCGGCTTTGGATAAACAGATGGCGCAATATTTATAACGTAATCACAGCGTATGTACCCGTACATATGTAAATACATACATACGTACATATGTTGATTGCAGTTAATGTGGATCCATCGGCGTAGCAAGAATGAAATTTAGGAGGGGAAGGGGCTCGACCCTATTAAGCTGGCATTTCAGGGTACTATTTTATATATATATATAAGGAAAATTTGCAGGTTAGGGGGCCTCGAGCACCCCCTGCCCCTACCTGGCTACGCCCATGTGTGGATCTGTTTCTATTTTTTAGTAATCTATGTATGTCTATACATATTATATACATATGTACATACATACATGTATGCATACGGTGACCATCCGTCCTTTATTTTAAAGGACAGTCCTTTATTTTAACCCCCTGTCCTTTATAATTTTTTTCACAATAAAGGACGCCTTTTGTCCTTTATTTCTTAAACTGTCCTTTAAATCAGCTCTGCACTTTTCAGAGGTAAACTTTTAAACACAGAGCATTTAGTGTTCGTAATTTTAAGAAAGCTTTTAATGATTTGAAGAGACCAGTTGACATAAACAACCAAAAAGAAGACCAGTTTGATTTGTGAATTTTTATTTGATTATATTAAGATTTTTAGTGGAAAATACAGAAAAGCAAAATGTTAGAAAAAATGTTCACCAAAATAAATTTTTTTTTGCTTTTTAGTAAAAATTAGTTGAAAAATGAAGGCTCCGGTGAATTATGAACATTCAATTCTAATTTTGAACCACTGTGTGCTGGCTTCGTCGTGCAGTATGAATTATGGTAAACGCATTTTGGTAGCAAAGGATGGCGAAGTCCTTGAAAAGGATTTGGCTTCATTTTTCGCTACAGTAGGGGTGCTTGTACAATTAAATAATATAATTAACTGATAAATATTTGATTTAAATTACGACTCACATTTTACCATTAAGAAAACCTTACTTTAGATTCTGAATAAATAACATGTAAACCCTTACATTGCACCTTATCATTCAGCTGGTGAACTGTATTTCTGTTCAGTTTATGAGGTAAACGTAAACGCGAATAGCTTTTTTGTAACTAAATAAATTAATATCTTTAACCGGGAACGATAAATTACACAATATCTATGACTGCTTAGTACAACTGTAATCGGATTCGTATATTTTCGCGACCGCGTAAGACAATACGAGCATGGATCGGAAACTCGGCCTTTCGACCATAATCAACAGCTTGTCCATAGTGCGGAGCGGAAACTAGAGCTTTCCGCCTGCCACACATACAAAGTAATAACTTCGGGAACATCGATCGGAAACTCGTTCTTTCCGACCATGTTCAACAGCTTGTTCATAGCGCGAAGCGGAAACCAGAGCTTTCCGCCTGCCACACATACAAAGTAATGTCTTCGGGAACATGGATCGGAAACCCGGCCTTACCGACCTTGATCAACAGCCTGTCCGCAGCGCGGAGCGGAAACTAGGTCTTTCCGCCCGCCGAACACAAAAGTAGACTGAAGACTAGGCCTCGCCAGCTATCAAACCTGCTATTTTATGCTGTTATTATTATTATTATTATTATTATTATTATTATTATTATTATTATTATTATTATTATTATTATTATAAATTA
>NW_023458563.1:34189383-34192552 GCF_013731165.1 Rhagoletis pomonella
CTATAATGAAACTTTTTTAAAAGGTGGCAACTCTTAAGAAAAGTTACATATTTTCCACTGTAGATCATAAGCTATCTGTGTGCAAATTTTCATGCAAATCTGTTCAGTCGTTCCCGCATATTAAATAAATTAAACTTTTTTAACAGGTGGCAACTCTAAAAAAAATTGCCTATTAACCAATCTGGCCCATAAGCTATCTGCGTACAAAATTTCATGCAAATCCGTTCAGTCGTTTCCGCGTGATGATTTCCCAAACATCCAAACATACAAACTTTCACATTTATAATATTAGTAAGATTAAAGGTAAATTGTTACTGTTTATTTTAGCCTTCAATGCGATGCGCATATTTGTTCTCAGCGTTTTAGGTTTTACAGTGGTGGCGCGCAAACGTGGACGACCGCGCCGCGTCGCGTCGCGCGATGGCGCCAACGCGGGCCGCCGCGGTTGAGCGCCAACAGGCTCGCTTCTCCCCCCTCGGCATTACGACGGAAAATTTATTTGTTTATATACTTACATTATTTAAATGCTCTATATCAGAGGCTCCCAAACTTTATTTCCCGTAGACCCCTTACAAAAATTTACTGGTTTCGGTGGACCCCCTGCTGATACATTTCTAAATATTCCCAAAGCTCGTAAATAATGAAATGTGAAGATTAGATCTAACAATGTAAATTTGCATCGCGGGTGCATTCAAAAACTAAACTCAAGAGTGGCTAAAATAAAAGTAAAGTATTTTCTTGTGTTCTGTTTATAAAAAATAATTAAAAATTAATGATTACACACTTGTAAATACATCAAATACATCAAAATACTCTCTCGTTCGTAGGAGTTATATTTTTAAGAGCACTGCGAGTGCTAGCGTTATTTACATTATCTTCACCATAAACTCATCAAATGTTCGGCTCACTCATGACTTTGTACGTGGAGTATTTGTAAAAGTTTATTTGAATTAATGGCATCATTTTTATTTTTATCACTCCGAATTTTAAAGTGAGGTGAAAAATGTTTATCACATTTTTAAAACACAAAACTTAAAACATCAAAACGGCTAAGATTTTACGCCATACTTTTAATTCGGAAACTGATAGTAGAGAAAAGACACAACCAAGCAAGCAAGAAGCTTAAAAAGTGTTCCACCGTTTCATCTTCTTCAAGGCAAGATGGGCAAATGGATTTACGCCTATCACAGTCAGGTGTTTGTGCCACGTGAAGTGACCAGTAAGCAGTCCAGCAAGTTGTCTGCAATGTCGTCTGCTCAGTGAGAGCAAAAAATTAGATAGACCTTGTGAGATTGAAGGCAACATGAGTTTTGCCCACCTGAATCCCCTCGATGCCTCTCAGTCATTGCTGAGCGAAGTATTCACCCAGTTTCTGATGGTGGTTTTGATTGCAGAAGGTTTCGAGGACCCCCATTTACAACTCATGGACCCCCATATTTTTTCACGTCACCGTGAACCACTGGGGGTCCACCTGGACCACGTTGGGAATCACTGCTCTATATGAATGTACGATGAGGAGTTGGGGTTGTTTGTGTACCCACGCCGCAGAAATACTTTGGGGATGTGGATGACGCGCGGGTTGTTTTAACTGAGAAGGCGACTGAAAGTTTTCGCAAACATCAAAATCAGCCGTGGTCGAGTGGTTTGTGTGATATCAAGGCCAATCGGAGGAGAAGTTCGGCCAATAATTTTAAATTTTGCACAGATTGCTTTGCAGAGCACAGTAGGCGTACTAATCTAAATGGTAGTACAAGCATTTTGTGTCCAATTTGCCGTCAAATCGACAATCGATGAAAGTATTTATTTAGCTTTTTACTTTTTCATGTTTTTTTTTGTTGAAAATTTGAATTATTTAATTTTTATACGCATGTACATACATACATACCGAGGGCTTATATTCAATACCCTCTATCTGCAATAACTAAATTTTTCAGGAGAGCAAAAGAACCGTTTTGACAGCTTATTTTAAAAATGTTAATAATTTTGAGTACACACGCATGTCTTAAAAATTCACGCTATATACCGAAACTAGTTTTTTTACTTTTAATTCATTTTATTTTAGTTTAAAGATCAGATACAGGTTATTGCAATTCGAATTATAACTATTTATATAAAAAAATTTGCTGATAGAGGGTTTTGCAGAATAATGAAAATGTCAGTTCTTTAGATGTAAATACTATGTTAACCTGATTTACTGTCCGTTCAGATGAGGAAATTTCCTTCGTTTTTAGAGGCGAAACGTACAGCTTCTAGCAATGCAGCTGATTCGGCTGCAAATGCCGACCAGTACGCGGGAAAAGCACCGACGACAATTGTAACACCAAGCCCTTTTGTTACCGCAAAAGAACAGCTGGTATCATATCTGGAACCGTCTGTGAAAATAAGCTCCCAGGTCATTTATGAGTATGGATCTGGGCAAATGCCCAGAGGTAGAGTTTTTACTTAAATAGGCATCGGAGTAGATATGATGTCCAAATCTTTGATGTAGCTTAATATACGAAATAAATCTGATTGCTTGCTTCATCAGTTTTTTTGTTAAAGCAGGATTCGACGTGAGAGATAGCTTTTATTGGCGAGGTGGGAAATGCAAGGATGCTTCTTCTCCTCTGCTGCATGGTAAGGTCTTTCTAGCAATTAAGATGTTTTTTGCGCAGTGCCCATAAATTATGAGTCCAAAGTCAACCTTTCCTAATATAAGAGCCCTAATTACATTTACGAGTGTAGCTATACGGACTAAAGAATACTTATATGATAAAAATAATTTAATTTACATAATGACAGTACAATATTTTCAATGTATCAGTATAGGGGAGGGGTGTTAGACAAGGAGGGGGTTGGATGTATACATTTGTATTTTCTGCATATGTGAAAAAATTACTTTTTCAGCTTAAATCTTAGATTCTGAAGATTTGGACTAATTCATTAGATCGCTCAGTATGTTAGTAAAAATTATTTTTACTTGCGTCAAGTCCCAAGTCTTAGAAAAAATTAAAATATCATTAGCGTAAGCAAGATGATATACGTGCGTGATATTCCGGTTGTAAAGGAAATATTTGATAACATTGTACATCCTCTCACCAATTTTCCAGGGCTTTAGTTATAGCAGAATAACATGGTAACCTATTCTGTCATAAGCCTTCTCAAAATCTAATGGCCTTATTCATAAAAA
>NW_023458563.1:34192652-34198761 GCF_013731165.1 Rhagoletis pomonella
CGGAAAGTACAAAAGAAATAAGTAATAATTATATAAAGGGGCTTTACGAATAAATATGTGCATTAAAAGAAGTGTTTTGGTCTCAAAAATTATTGATTTTGAACTGTATAGAGATGAATTGGTGGACATTGTAATTCATTTATGTTGAAGAGTTTAAAATCAGAGGTTCTGGAGCCGACTTCGTATTACAAAAAATGTGGATTATACGTTAGTATATTCATTTTTTCGCAAAATAAGAAAATTTTTTCATTCATTACGAAAATCTCAAGTATTTGAAAAGCGGAAAAATTAGGATCATAAAAAAAAATAATAAAATTGCTTTTATCAAATGTATTATGCCGTTTTAAACTCAAATAACATATACACTCGCTCAGTTGATCCTCACTAAAAATAGTTTTTAATTGTATCCAATACAAAGAAGATTGTAAGAAGCTTTTTGTTTTGCCAAGTAAGCAATCGGTGTTTTCAAAATTGGTAATAGTTTCGGAAAATATTATTGAAAACTTTAGTGCTAAAGACAACGTTAAGTTTTTTCTTGATGTAATGTTTTTAGCATATTCTTTCAATTGTCTATGCTTAGATTCAAAAGGTAGCGTCCACAGCAATTTTAAGGGACCAGAATGTTCAAGAACTCTACAGTAATGGATAGGAAGATGATGTTTCGGTTTTAGAGTATCGTGAAAAAGCTTCCCATATTCGCTGTTATGAGCGGATATATGAGATTTTAAATTTATTATATCTAAGCTCGTATATTCAGATAATAGCAACAAGTCTAATAGCTCTATAAGATTTAAAACAAATTTCCACAAAACATCATCTCTTTCTACTACGTCTGCAATAATCAGAGTAAAAAAATGAGCAAAAGTTAACATTTCTCGTCCAGATAATTTTAAATGAAATGATTTAATGTGATGCAACTGCAGAGGAGATGATTTATTCCCATTTTCAGTTTCGCCATAGTTAAAATTTTGTTTCCGAAGATTTAAAAGTTCCAAAGCAAAAGTTTTCTTATTGATATATTGCAGGATGATGTTACAAAAACTATATTCAATACGCCCTCGAAGATATCATGTAATATATCAACAGAATAATTTTCTGTAACATGGAAACTATGTATTTTATTAAAAATTGAATCTTCTTTAATCCCTGTGTTTCCAAAATCATTCCGTGAAATGTCTTCATCATAATTTACTTTATTTCGCAATTTCTCAAACTCTTCCATAAACGCTGATTTAGCTTCTATTTTATTAACTTTACAAAATCTGCAAAAATAGTTTGAGGAAAAAGATCCAGAAATGCCGAGAATATTATTTAATGCTAAGTTATCTCCGATTATAAAGCCCAAGCAAAGAAAGATTCGTTTAATTCCACTTGAATTTTTTTTATCTATACCATTCTCTTCTAAGTCGTTGAGGACTTCTATCAATTTAAAAAACGCTTTAGCATTACCGAAAGTTTTAACATCTTTCGATTTGAATAGAGCTGCAATGAATACAGTAAATAGTTTATGCTTAATAGTAACTGGAGCTGTAGGAAATGAGTAATAAGTTGCCAAATGAGATGAACAGTGCGAACCCAAAGGGTTGTTCACTTCGAAATCGTCGAAATAGAGTAAATAAGGAATTACAAATTTTCCGGGATAATTTTATTTTTTTTTGCCATAATTTGCCATTAATGAAGTTTTTTAGAGTTGAGTTATCAACTGATATGGTCGTCATATTTTCAGCAAAACTTTCATACACACCTGGTATTTCAAAGAATTTCCTGATTTGAAATTTGATAGGGAATAGTACACGGGCTTGTTCGAGGCACGTAATAAAAGCGGCAATACTGCTGCTCTGATTGTCGTTTGCAACCCTGGTGCAACTGCTCAGCTGATACTTTTCTGATGTTCAGCGCTTGTTTTGCATAGATTGACAAAAATTAATACGCAAATTAAAAATAATGGAGTTTTCTATAAATATTTTGCTGGATAATTTCGAAACGGACGGTAATTTTCTTATGATAATGGCAAAAAAAAGAATGAAGCGCATAAAGAAAAGAAATTGGATGAGACAGGAATTGTGTCGGAGGAGAAATGTGACGAAAACGGTTCACTTTTTTAAAACGATTAAATTGTATCCAAATGACATTTATTTTACACATTTTCGGATGTCCCGTGAAACATTTAGTGTAAGTTGTGTGACTTTGATTTTGAAATAAAAAATTGTAATAGGTATATTTATAGAAATTGAAGACTGAACTCGAACCATTTTTTTTCAAATGTTTCCGGTAAGTACTCATTGGAGCAAAGCTTGCACATAATATTACGGAAACTGGGCAATAGTAGGGTCACCTATCGTGAACTTTCTGACAGATTTGGTATTGGAAAAGGAACAGCCCACAAAGTCTTTTTTTAAAACCGTTGAAGCTATATGTAAGCTTAAAAACGAGATTTCTTGGCCATCTGCTTCTCAGCAGACCAAGATCATCGAAGATTTCCAAGAAAGCCGGGTGAACTCCTTTCCATTTGTAGTAGGGTGCCTGGATGGAACCCATTTCCACATAAACACCCCGAGGACAGATGCCATAAGCTATTATGATCGAAAAGGAAGCTATTCAATAATTATGCAGGTATGCGTTTCCAAAATATTTCTTAAAAAAAAAATTATATAAGTTGGTATCATATTTCTAGGCCATATGCCACAGCGCCTTTCGTTTTTTGGATGTTTTTATCGGCTTTCCGGGCAGCTGCCACGACGCTAACGTGTGGAAAAATAGCCCACTTTACAAAGGAATAGCTTCTGGACAGATTCATCTAGCTAAAGATGCTGTAATTTTAGCAGACTCAGCATATCCTCTTTCCAAATACATAATGGTTCCATACAGAGATAATGGACATTTGTCAAGAGAAGAGAAGCAGTTTAATTACTATTTAAGTTCTACTCGCGTTTTTATTGAGCAAGCCTTTGGAATTTTAAGGCAGAAGTTTAAGATTTTAAATCACATAGATGTGAAATCTCAAAAAGATATTTCAAAAGTCGTGTTAGCTTGTTCAATTTTACATAATTTTATAATACGAAATAGTACAACAAATTTCGAAGTTGAGAATACGTTTGTAAATTTAGAAGATGGAAATAATCCAGAAATCGAATTACCGGAAAACATCAATGACACTAATGAAGGCGTTGAAAAAAGAAATAATTTAAAGATGTTATTTGTTTCATAATGGTTTTTATTTACATATGTACATGCACACATTTTCCTTTTGTTACATTGAACTCATTTTTATTTTTAATGTCTACATTTGTATGCATATACATATTTGCACTACATAAATTATTAAATAAAATCATATTCATTTCAGATAAACTTTTTTTTAAACAAAATTAATTTCTCCGTTTATGTTATTAAATAAAGTCACATTCAATTCAGATAAATTTAAAAAAAATAAAGTTTTGTTATATGACTCAGTTCCGCGTCCTCATCTCTAACACTTTTCTCAACTCCTCCATGGCTTTAATTTTCTCCTTTTCAATTTCCAATTTTTCTTTTTCCAACTTCAATACTTCCTCATGGCGCTTTTGTTCATTGGCAGCTTCTTCCTTGAAGAATACAAGTGTTTCATTTGCTGAAGGCTTACTGCGTTTTCTTGGCGTGCTTGCAACACTCGTTTCAAAGTCTCTTCCATCCGAATCACTCTCATTTTCATTAACATTTACTTCACTCAATCCTGGAAGAGAGGACTGCAGATTTTGCTCTGGAGGTTGAATGGAGTGTCGCCTGCCATACACATTATCGAAGTCATCATAAAAATCCCATGTTGTGGCATCCCTCCCAGTTGAGTGGTTCCGCTTTTTGATCCTTTTATATGACGCCAGCAAGTTCAAAAACTTTCTTTGGATCACTTCTTTCGACTGCGTGATTTCAGGGTTCACCTCTTTCATTTTCACCAGGACTTTGCCCCAGAGGACCGATTTTTTCTTTTTTCCTGCAACGAATTCCGGCTCCATATCTAGCCGACACCGTATTAGCAATTTATTTAAAGTGCTGCTCAGGTTTTCACTGAAATATACAATAAACACAAATATTGTTAGATAATGTATATGTATATGATAAATTAAAAATAATACATTTTAATATAAACTATTTTGCTCACCTTTCGTCTTCCATGGCAATCGTGCAAACAAAAAAAATTTGTGATGCCGATTTACTTGACTTTGCGCGCAACAATTTCCGAATTTTTTACAGTCAGAACGCGATGCTTTTGCCAATGTTGCCACAATTTCACATCGAACGTGATACTTTAAGAAATCGTGCAACACAGCTGTTGTGATTGCAACTCGAACAAGCCCTATATCAGGCACGCACGATGTAACGATTTCAAAATAGAAAGCTTTGTAAAACCGGGAAAAGGCGTGCCTCAGCAAATAAAATGTAGATATTCATATTCATTATTGTAGAAGGGCGTAATTAGAACCCTAATAAAAAATAAATAACTACATTCAGTACATAGATAGATGGTGCACGCCAAGGAGAGCGCGCGTTTTTAGCGCTTTCGCACTTATTTAAAATTTGATTATAAGCGTAATTTTGAACTACCCATTCTGAAATTTTTACAGGCTTTACATAAGTATTTGAAGAACAGTTTTCAATAAAATATAAAAAAAAAAATCATTACTAAATTTGAAAAAAAAAATTAATTTGTTATTATTTTTTTAATATCCAATTTGTTGTATTAAAAAATAATTGTATCGACTTCTCATATGAAAGCCAAGAAAAAGTCATAAATGGTACGATGATTAAGTTTGTTTTTTATTAAAATGCTTGTTTTCGCGGAGCATATATTAAAAAGTTATTTTTTTGGCATGCTTAAAGTTCAAAAAAATATATGTCGGAAACTGTATGTGTCAAATTAAAATAAAAAAATACGTGTCAAATTTTACCCGAAGAATGCAAAGAAAAATAATTTGAGCGGAAAAAAACTTTTAGTGTAAATTTTGCATGGACTGACCCATATATACATAGTTTAGGGATAATAAAAACAATATTTCAAAAATATGTAACAAAATCACAAACCGATACGAATTTGCAGCTAATAGTTAAGGCGCTGGCCCAATGCAGGCTTGCTTTGCACGCCTTGCTTACTTTAATTTGCTTTGATTTACTTCAAAAACTCGTTTTGCCAAATGGCGGCTTGGAACGCTGTCAAAGCAGCCAGCTGTGTAGTTAAAAAGTCAAGGTCTGTTTCCTTACACTAAGAATCATTTTGCCATAATATTCCAGAAAATTAAAAAAATAAATAAACACAAAACAATCTTTTCAGATTTATTTTTAAATGAATGTGAATTAATTTTTGCATTTCAAAGAAATTATAATAAATATACATACATACATTTAAACCTATGTGTACATTTATTAGAAACAAAAAACTTAAAAAAAAATCGATTTTTCAAGAGACGACTTACCAGTAATTTGACATCATAAATATCGCTAGCTTTGTGTGAAAGAAAGACAGCCTATGAAAATTTTGTTGATTGCAGAAGTATACGTGTATATTTGTAAACTACTACATAGAATGAATTGGCATATCATAACAGGGGCGGATCAGAGAATTAAACAAACATATAAAAATTTTACGGTCTCATGTTTCCTTCAAACCTCAGTTAACGCAAACGAATTTTGTTCAAAATTAAATTTTGGTGCATAAACGCTCTTAGACTGTCTTTGCACCTGTGCGGAGTTGACTTGACAACTTGAAGAACGCATGGTCGGACCATAATTCGAAATTTTTTACAGCGAATATGATGTGTATTTACCGCTATCACCGCTAAAAGTGTAAATAAATTCTCGACATACACCTTAAAGTCCAAAAATACGCCACAAAAGAAAATTAAATGACCAATTTCTCATTTGCGGGGCGCTTCGAAATCGACGCATTCAACTTTACGCATATTTTCCTATTCTGAATCGGCATTTCGGCGAAAATTTGCTTTCATTTTCTAAATATTTACTCTCTGTCAGATTTTTGTTCATCTAGACTCTAGGTCCTAGAGTATTTCTGCTTCAAGAAGTAAGTTTTGAAAAAAAAATCCTAAATTTTTTTGCTTTTAGGGCTCGATATGTCGAC
>NW_023458563.1:34198861-34201419 GCF_013731165.1 Rhagoletis pomonella
CTATAATGAAACTTTTTTAAAAGGTGGCAACTCTTAAGAAAAGTTACCTATTTTCCACTGTAGATCATAAGCTATCTGTGTGCAAATTTTCATGCAAATCTATTCAGTCGTTCCCGCATATTAAATAAATTAAACTTTTTTAACAGGTGGCAACTCTAAAAAAATTGCCTATTTACCAATCTGGCCCATAAGCTATCTGCGTACAAAATTTCATGCAAATCCGTTTAGTCGTTTCCGTGTGATGATTTCCCAAACATCCAAACATACAAACTTTCACATTTATAATATTAGTAAGATAAGATGTAAGCTACCGGCCAAACCCGATCTTAGAATAAACTATTTTTGTAACTCTCATCAGTCAGTCAATTTGGTTTCGGTTGACCTAAGATCGGATTTTACCGCAACATATACATAAATACATACATGTAACTTACACAGTCTTTATTTGACCTGCCACAAAAAATGCTAATGAAAACGATTTCCCAGCAAAATTGTGTAGATAGAGGATTTTGCCCTTGTAACAAAATGTTATTGCAGATAGTGGAATTTTAAAAATGAGAATATAATACCATAAAAGCAAAATTTTAAGTTTGACATTATTGTCATGGCTGAAGGATAAATAAGAGCTCACGTTACCATCAAAAACTCATTTTCATCAAAATTGCAGATAGAGGGTATTGAATATAATCCCTCGATACATATGTATTAAATATATGCATTGAAATTTGTTAATTTCAATTTGTTCGTATAATAAAGGAAAACAAATATTTAGTTTAATGTTATCATATTAGTTAGTTTCTATTTAGAACAGGGGGTTTTGGATGTACATATTCTAAAGTGTAGACAAGAGCCACAATAATGATGAAATAACGCCCGCGGGCTTTATTTCATTTTTTAGCGTTATTGCCATATCGAAAGGGAAATAATGGCCACCAGCAAAAGGCAATAACGCCTTCGGGCTTAATTTCTTTTTCGAAAAAGCAGTCGCTGGAACAGTACGGAAGAATCGGAGTGAAGAGCAGATATTAGGGAATACCTGGTTTAACTTGTTTAAAAGTCGGAACGGAGGCAAATGTTGGGATCCTAGATTTGCTCATTGTCTTTAAAGGTATAATTTCATCAATCAAAGCGATAAGTAAGACATCGTTAGTTTCACAAAAGGATGCAGTTTGATTTCGCAGAGTTTCTTCGTTCAAGGTATTTATAAAAAATAAGATTTTTATTCAAGATTCTGGCCAGCATCAAATCGTATCGTCATGTTCCCAATAAGTCCAAAGGAATTCGAATCCATGGATTCTTGAAGTAATTTGTCACTGAGTTTTCTTGTTCTACTCCGTTTGTCTTGTAACATATCTGAAGAGCCGATATTTCGAGTTATCGTTTTGCATTCCTGCAGAATCAACGACTACTGATTTCCCAAATCTTTAGGATCGTCAAATAAACACCTTATGTTGACTGCTTCTACGTCAATCGTAACATCTTTGGCTTGTAAATTTTGACTCCGGCCACCAATTGAGAATAGAGGCCACTAAAATGCATTCAAACGATTCCATAATAGTTTTAAACCCTTCACATATGGTCTTGTCTCATATATCAATAGCTTTAAATTACTTCTTAAGGCCAGGAAGATGAGCTGCCGTTTTTACACAATCGACGCCAGTAGATCAACGAGTTTGGGACTTACTGTGCAATGAGCAGGGCGGCCAACTATGCTTAGCTATGAAGAGCCATATTGACGATAAAAAAGTGCCAAAATGCGGTAAATAGAAAAATAAAAGTGCCAAAAAAGTTGAGAAAAAGAAGTACACGCAAAGGATTTCACAAAAATGTATTCAAATAGTACTATCTTTCAAAAGTGCCATTTTGGAACTTTGTGCCAGATTGAAAAATTAAGTGCCACAAATGGCATGGTTTGATCCAAGTTGGCAGCTTTGGCAATGAGCAGTCAATATTTTCTTATAAAGTCGACTACCTTTCAAGACTATAACTGAATGTCATAACTTCTGAACATAATTCAATGTAAATAATGTGAAGTATTCATAAAAAGTTTGATAAGGTATGAGAATATGTATTAACATTTTCTTTCTATTCATAAGTTTTTTTTTCTTTTCAAAGATCCTCTCCAATTCAATTACATTTTTTTATTGCATGTTTTAAAATTTTTGTGTTCTGCAAAATTTGTTCCATTCCATTTTATTTTATGTTTGTAGGTTAGTCTGATCTTTTCAGTTCTTGTGCGAATAAAACTACTTTATTCCACTTTTCACCCGACGTTTCGCTAAAACTTTTGTAGCATCCTCAGGGGTAGTGTTTATTTTATCTGTTACAACAAATATACAAAAATACAAAAAAACACACACATTAAGTATTAACCGAAAAAACAAGAATGTATACATATATAACAACAAATTGAATTTAATGACAAACCAACTTACATTGTTTAGATATTCAAAATAAATACTTAATCACTAAAAAAGAAAATATATCCATACCACTTGATGTGGTAGTTTTGTCAGTACTGAAAATTTCATTTCTGTAAACAAGTTATGTATGCGGCC
>NW_023458563.1:34201519-34207899 GCF_013731165.1 Rhagoletis pomonella
AAAAAAATTAAATGAAGGTGCTTACAGACGCCACATACATACTAAAGCATCTCGTAGTGGAGTCACGAACCAAAACACATGTACATCTGTATCTTTCCAACTAGTAGCCGGAACTAAATATATATAAAGTATCGTTTGAAAGGTATTGGCCTATAGAATAACACTAAATATGTTGGGTGTACCCACATGCCCCCTTAAACTGGCAAAAGCAAAAAAACGTTTTTTGTTTCGCAACACTTTAGCCTAATTTTTAAGAATCCGGTTAATCGTTTATGAAGCTTGAATACATTTTCTGGACACACTCCGCAAAACCTTTCCAACGATATCTCAAACATGTCGATTTGACGTCTGGATAAAAACTTCCAAATCTCGTGTATATACATATAAGCGAGTCATTTCAGCATGCTACTGTGGCTGCTTTCGTCACTCGCGCGCACTGCCGTGCGCTGTGATAAAGTTATAGTAAACTAGTAAGTAGTAGACGTTGTCCTGCTACACACCGATCCATAGGCAGGTTACATGCATCGTAGATATTATGGGCAGTGTTGCCGTTTTGGTAACTTTTAACCAATTTTGGTTATTTTTTTCTTGCCTGTGAAGTTGTTAAGATCTTTCCCATTTTGGTTATTTTTAACAGTTACTGCAGTTTCTAATTTTTGTATACATACAATAATTAAATCTTTGAAAAATAGTGTATACAAATACATTTATTCTGCTCAATATAATTATTTAACTAAAGTTATTACTACTAAAATGGCAACTCAAGATTCGACTTATTCCGATAATAATCATATGTTTACATATGCAAAAGAAAAAGTAAAAGCTCGAGGGTGCAACTATTATCGGTTCGTGTCTTTAATAAATCGCGGTGAATTAATCGCCAAGTTTTTGAAATGGCCCCGCAGTTACACCATTTCTATGTTCTTTGCACACACCTGCATAGTATGTACCTGAAATGACATTTGAATAATACGAGAGTCATTAAAAAGCCGCGAAAAATTATTAAAATTCCACGCAAAATTGGTGTTTCAAGTTAATTTATACGGGCTCAATTCTATGGATAAGTGAGCAAAAAATACACAATTTTGGTTTTATTTTGCATAATAAGTATTTCCAAAAAAAACTTTTAAATTAGGTTCGTTATAAGACATAGGCCAGCTACACCTGGCCAGGTTGAGGAGAGTAGCAGCAGCAGGGGCAGCCTCAGCAGTGAAACCAAGTGAGAATATTTGGAATCATTGTATTAGTATTACTTACATATGTATGTATTTGTTTTATAATATACAGAATACATAATATACATGGTCGGCTAAAGACTACTTCAAATGAATACATACTCAGATAGTACATATATAAATACCTCGTATATGCGGAATCCAATACCACGTCATGTATGTACAATAAAAAAGGGATTTGGTAATTATTTTTCCATTACTGCTTACTTTATTAATTTAAGTTAACATTAATAATAATAATCGTATAGCAAGTAGGTTCAAGGGAAATACCATTCCACAGTTTTGAAAAAATCGATTTTTCGCGCTTTTGTGAAATTTATTTACCATCGTATACGCTGTACTGCGTTTGGCGTATGCGAGGTACTTCGCGCTGAGCGACGATATAGTTCAATACAGTCCAATTTTTAATTGTTTAATCTTAATTATAAAATATTTACAATGTGATTGTTCACGCTGATTAGGTATTTCATTGAATCTTACAAAGAAGTTGGAAACTGTGTACCTATGTACTTATTTAAAAACGTCATTTAGAGTCTGGTAATGTTTACGAAGATATTAACATACATATGCACCTAATACGGGAAGCCTTGTTTTTTAAAATATGTATTTATATATATATACTTATATATGAATGTATTTCATTTATTTTCAGCCTTAAAAGGATTTACTTTTCAAAAATGCAAATAAAAATTGATTTTCTTTGGTTTGTAAAATTTGTCTATACGTACTATATAAAATAATTTGTGATGACCTGAATTGTTAATCTAATAAAAAAATTGGTTATTTTTCCTTCCATTTGGTAACTTTTTCGTCTAATCTTGGTTAGAAAGTTCTTTGAGCCGCGGCAACACTGATTATGGGTCTTCACACCGAAGCTTGGTACTCGGGAGCTCGGTGTTCGTTAAAAATTACCCATTATAACACTATTTTAGACAAACAAAATACATTAGAAAAAATTAACGGACACCGAGTTACAGAATACCGAGCTCGGTGTGAAGAGCCATATTGTTTCTTACGTTTCATTTGATATCAAGATTTACAAAATATTGTTATTATTGTTCACTACGTTTGAAAAAAACGATCTCTGGTTACGGTTCAAACATCAGCCAGGGATAACATTGGATGGTGTCCAAACGGTAAATTTTTTGTTGCTACATTATTTTGTTGCTATCCTACCTATTTCTCCCCAACATAAACATACGTATGAAGCGTAGCCGCGAATAACATTGGAAAACTCTCGCTTTGGATATGGGCAGTTTGTAGTTAGCGTAAACGAACATACCGACACGGTATTTTTAAGAACGTTGGAAGAAACAAAGAAAAAATTTCGATGAAAAAAATATTTTTTTTATCGGGTTCAAAACTATTCTAGCTTTTAAGTTGGAACCAACAATACACACTAGATTTCAGAAAACCAATGGTTTTCGCACGGAAATATATGAGGTTGGGCTTAGAAATAAATATGTAACTATTTTCAAAGCCTTCAGATGACTCTTAGGGGTTCCGGGTTGGATCGAAAGTGACGAAATTGAGGCCAGTTTTTATGAATTTTCATATTTGATAATTTTAAGATGGCGAAATTTTATTGCGTGCCTTTTTATCGAAAGTTTTATGGAATAACTTTTCCAAAGTGTCAATTAAGTTTCAAGTCGGTTAAAATAACACAGCACCATAAAATTGCAAAGGCCTTAGAAGTACGGAAAACACACATCACTAATTTCACGCAGCGGCAATCCTATAATCCGATGCGAAGCTGGAAACGACGGGCTACGGACCACAGCTGCCAAATTATTTTAACACGTACTCTTATGTAGATAATTATTTTGGCGACGACACGGCAACACTGCGACTAGCCAAAAATGTAGCTGTGGGCAGATTGGACCTATTTCTATTTTTCTAGCGACAGATAAGATTCTTCCTCTTCTTTTATGTTAAACTCAAACAAATTCATGTGTCGCTGCCGCGTTCATTAAAATCATGTCGCCGTCGACAAGGCGTGTCGTGTGCTGATGTCGTTTTCGATGTGTTCAGAGCTTTAGTGAAAAGTCAAAAGTGCAAAAAAGAGCGCGAACGGCATTTTTTTACAAAAATTAAAGTGAACTTATACTACGTTCAAATTGACGAGTTAAACATGTTAAATAGGCTTGAACCAGTTAAATGAACAAAACGTGTTTATAAACAAGTTAAATCGCATGCAATTGTTGTTGGAAAATTGAACCAGTTAAATCATTTAACTCGTTTGAAAACCAGTTCAACGCAGGTTGTATCAGAAAGCTTTCTGCTTCCGCCAATCAGAAAGAGCCAAAAGCTTTCATTTGACACGCCAACGTTCAAAAAATTTATATTCTCAAAAGTATTAAAAATTAAAAACTATCAAAAAAATATCAAAATTGTATACATGTCTGCCCACCAAAAAAGAAATCAAGGCGGTAATTAGTTATTTCCCATCAGATCTTATAGTACGCAGAGATAAATAGTGCATACGAACTAAATATTTTGAAGTTCCTAAGTAATCCGTATGCTTAATATCATGAAGCAGACATTCGCACAAAACAAATTGAAACACAAAAACTTGATTTAGAATATTTTTTTAAATTTTTATTTGATTACCAATTCTAAAAAAAAACATTCAAATCAAGTTTTTGTGTTTCAATTTGTTTTGTGCGAATGTCTGCTTCATGATATTAACGCATACGGATTACTTAGAGACTGCAAAATGTTTAGTTCGTATGCGCTATTTATCTCTGCGTGCGATGAGACCTCATGGGAAATAACTAATTACCGCCTTGGCCTCGGGCAGACATGCATACTATTTTGATATTTTTTGATAATTTTTAATTTTTTACATTTTTCAGAATATAAATTTTTTGAATGTTGGCGTGTCAAATGAAAGCTTTTGGGTCTTTCTGATTGGCCGGAGCAGAAAGCTTTCCGATACAACTCTGCGTTGAACTGGTTTTCAAACGAGTTAAATGATTTAACTGGTTCAATTTTCCAACAACAATTGCATGCGATTTAACTTATTTATGAACGTGTTTTGTTCATTTAACTGGTTCAAGCCCATTTAACATGTTTGGCTCGTCAATTTGAACGTGGTATTAGACAGACATTTACAAAACAAAGTGAGTTTTAATCGGTAAAATGGCTTCAACATCGTCAAGCTCATCCAGAAAACAATTCCGATCCGATGACTATAAAATTTTTTTTTGTTGGAAAATGTGAAAGTGAGCTCAAAGGCGAAAATTTGCCGAGCATGAAACAAGTTCTTATTTTTTTACAAAACGCGTGTGGAAAAAAATTCGGTGAAAGTCGGTGTAATAAATACAATTGACGCTACCATTGATTTTTATCAAAAAGCAAACATTCCTACGATGACCGCAACCAACTGTGTGAAAAAATTTTATAAACTTTATGGAGAGTGGCAGAATTTGTTCAAAAACAAATATGGCGATTATGAAAATATCGCAGAGATGAAGAAAAGCGGGACTCAAGCGGGTCCCTGGTCCACTTCTCGGAAAAAATGGATCATATACGCTAAAAAGCTACCTACGTACCGAATTTTAAGCAAATCGGACCATAATAAGATTGTTTCGAACAGATCGGTCCCTGGTCCACTTCTCGGAAAAAATGGATCATATATGCTAAAAAGCTACCTACGTACCGAATTTTAAGCAAATCGGACCGTAAATACAATTTTTTCAAATAGATCGGTCCCTGGTCCACTTCTTGGAAAAAATGGATCATATATGCTAAAAAGCTACCTACGTACCGAATTTGAAGCAAATCGGACCATAATAAGATTGTTTCGAATAGATCGGTCCCTGGTCCATTTCTCGGAAAAAATTGATCATATATGCTAAAAAGCTACTTACGTACCAAATTTTAAGCAAATCGGACCATAATAAGATTGTTTTGAATAGATCGGTCCCTGGTCCACTTCTCGGAAAAAATGTATCATATATGCTAATATATGCTAAAAAGCCACCTACGTACCGAATTTTAAGCAAATCGGACCGTAAATACGAATAGATCGGTCCCTGGTCCACTTCTCGGAAAAAATGGATCATATATGCCAAAAAGCTTCTTACGTACCAAACTTAAGCAAATCGGACCATAAATGCGATTTTTTCGAATAGATCGGTCCCTGGTCCTCTTCTCGGGAAAAATGGATCATATATGCTAAAAAGCTACCTACGTACCGAATTTGAAGCAAATCGGACCATAATAAGATTGTTTCGCACAGATCGGTCCCTGGTCCACTTCTCGGAAGAAATGGCTTATATATGCTAAAAAGCTACCTAAGTACCGAATTTTAAGCAAATCGGACCATAATAAGATTGTTTCAAACAGATCGGTCCCTGGTCCACTTCTCGGAAAAAATGGATCATATATGCCAAAAAGCTACTTACGTACCAAACTTAAGCAAATCGGACCATAAATGCGATTTTTTCGAATAGATCGGTCCCTGGTCCTCTTCTCGGAAAAAATGGATCATATATGCTAGAAATCTACCTAAGTACCGAATTTTAAGCAAATCGGACCATAATAAGATTGTTTCAAACAGATCGGTCCCTGGTCCACTTCTCGAAAAAAATGGATCATATATGCTAAAATGCTACCTACGTACCGAATTTTAAGCAAATCGGACCATAATAAGATTGTTTCGCACAGATCGGTCCCTGGTCCACTTCTCGGAAGAAATGGCTTATATATGCTAAAAAGCTACCTAAGTACCGAATTTTAAGCAAATCGGACCATAATAAGATTGTTTCGAACAGATCGGTCCCTGGTCCACTTCTCGGAAAAAATGGATCATATATGCTAAAATGCTACCTACGTACCGAATTTTAAGCAAATCGGACCATAATAAGACTGTTTCGCACAGATCGGTCCCTGGTCCACTTCTCGGAAAAAATGGCTTATATATGCTAAAAATCTACCTACGTACCGAATTTTAAGCAAATCGGACCATAATAAGATTGTTTCGAACAGATCGGTCCCTGGTCCACTTCTCGGAAAAAATGGATCATATATGCTAAAAAGCTACCTAAGTACCGATTTTTAAGCAAATCGGACCATAAATACGATTTCTTCGAAAAGATCGGTCCCTGGTCCACTTCTCGAAAAAAATGGATCATATATGCT
>NW_023458563.1:34207999-34230429 GCF_013731165.1 Rhagoletis pomonella
GTCCACTTCTCGGAAAAAATGGATCATATATGCTAAAAAGCTACCTAAGTACCGATTTTAAAGCAAATCGGACCATAAATACGATTTCTTCGAAAAGATCGGTCCCTGGTCCACTTCTCGAAAAAAATGGATCATATATGCTAAAATGCTACCTACGTACCGAATTTTAAGCAAATCGGACCATAATAAGTTTGTTTCGCACAGATCGGTCCCTCGTCCACTTCTCGGAAAAAAATGGCTTATATATGCTAAAAAGCTACCTAAGTACCGAATTTTAAGCAAATCGGACCATAAATACGATTTCTTCGAATAGATCGGTCCCTGGTCCACTTCTCGAAAAAAATGGATCATATATGCTAAAAAGCGAATTTTAAGCAAATCGGACCATAATAAGATTGTTTCGAACAGATCGGTCCCTGGTCCACTTCTCGGAAAAAATGGATCATATATGCTAAAAAGCTACCTGCGTAGTAAATTTTAAGCAAATCGCACCGTAAATACGATTTTTTCGAATAGAACGGTCCACCTACACGAAAAAAGAACATTTTTTTTAGCCTAAGACATGGTGGCTACCGAAAGCTATTTATATACAAAATTTCGTGAAAATCGGACCAGCCGTTCACGAGATTACCTGTTACAAAAAGAAGGGACTTCGCTTTATATAATTAGTATAGAGTATAGATAATATATCTCAGCTAATATATATTTTGAAAGCCGTTTTTTAGTTTTCGCAAGACTCGAGAGCGGCTGAACCGATTTTTTTGAAACTTCCATATGCCGCACGTGTCCCAAGGATGGTTTTAGGCTAAACAAAAATCTATATGTAAAGGGCGCGTGGCACTTCCCATACAAACCGAATTTCTCATGCTACATATCTCTGAAAGTGTTCATGGTAGAGTTCTGGAACTTGGTATGGAGATATACGAAATCAATCGCATACCCTTGGAAAAAAATTAAAAAGGGGTGTGGCATCTCCCATACAAACCAAATTTTTCACACTACTTATCTCTGGAAGTGTTCATGGTAGAGTTCTGGAACTTGGTATAGAGATGTACGAAATAAATCGCATACTCTTGGAGAAAAATTGGAACTATTGGAAAAGGGGGCGTGGCATCTTCCATACAAACCAAATTTTTCATATTGCATATCTCTGGAAGTGTTCATGGTATAGTTCTGGAACTTGGTACGGAGATATACGCAATCAATTCTTGAGGAAAAATTGGAACTATTGGAAAAGGGGGCGTGGAATCTTCCATACAAACCGAATTTTTCATACTGCTTGTCTTTGGAAGTGTTCATGGTAGAGTTCTGGAACTTGGTATGGAGATATACGAAATCAATCGCATACTCATGAAGAAAGAGGGCAGCTGTTGGAAAGGGGGGCGTGGCACCTCCTATATAAATCGAATTTTTATACTGCATATCTCTGAAAGTATTCAGATATGTATGTAGTTGAAATCAAGCCCATACTCATGTAGAAAATTTGGGCTATTTGAAAAGGGGGCGTGAGGCCTACAAACGTACCGACCTTTAGCTATCGTTGAATGTATTTTTTAATTCTTTTGTAGGTGTGTTGGTGAGTGAAATCCTCCTAAACGGTTGTACGGATTTTAACGAAACTTTTTGTGTGTTTGAGTGGGTCTCTGGATGGTTTAGTTTCACAATTTAATCCGACAGTTGGCGCTGTAGTTGAGTTATTACTAAAATCTTATTTATGATCCTATTTGGATAATGTATTAAATATGTATGCAATACTATTGCAAAAACGTGCTGCCAAGTGGTGCTGAAGTCGAGCTATTACTAAAAATAGCCAAGTGAGAAAAGGGGCCGTGAAGGTCAGATTAAATCGACCTGTTGCACCATTGAGTATATCGAACGCTCCTGCGTTGCGATTGGCCCAATGGATGTGATTTTCCAATATTATTATGCGTTCAAACTTTTAAGGTATTTCGTCTGAAATAAGTATATACATATATATTGCATTTCTGTAGAACAATGATTCGCACCCATTTTGAAAGTGCCACCAACTATACTGTAAAGCTTCTAGGACATTTACTATAGAACCGGGTCATGACGCACAACTGGAGAATTTCAAGAACTTCTTCGCGGATATTTGTTAGGTTATTTAAAGCGGCAAATGACCACCAAACCTTAATCTTAGCAGACGAATGTGCCAATTAAAATCGTAAACGTCAATTGTTGGTGAAAATGTTGGACCAAAAAGTTTCAATAAAATATATAAAAATTTTGGGCGGGACGAAGTTCCGGTCTGCTATTGTTTAGTAATCTTAATTTAATATCCACATAGATTCTTGATATATTCGTCTTGCATTAGGACGGTAAGATGCTCCCTGAAATGAAGTGCAAAGATAAGGTAGATCGACTAGCTATTGTTATAACTGCAGAAAACGTGGAAAAACTGCTCGGCATTGCAAAACTTGAAGAATCTCGCGGTGAGAATATTGCTGATGCTATTGAAAGCTTCTTATGCAAGTGGAAAATGGATAGTTTGGTTGAAATCGTTGCTTTTGACACGACGTCGACAAATACTGACGTTGAAAAAGGTGCTGCACATTTACTTGAAGTAAAATTGGGTCGTGATTTACTTTTTCTACCATGCACCAGAGAACTGCTGGTTAAAGCTGTATTTGATTTGAACTTCGGGAAAACATCTGCATCAGAAGTTCCTATTTTTAACCACTTCTCAAAAAACTGGAAAACTATGAACATCAACAATTTTAAAAGTGGAATAGTGGACGGAGAAGTAAGAACAACATTGTCAGCAGCCGAAATAGAGATACATAAGAATTTTTGTCTGGATGCATTAAAATTGGAGTACGCGCGAGGGGATTATAAGGAGTTGTTACAGCTATCGCTGCTTTTTATTGGTGAAGACGTTCCAAATTTCACACAGATTCGTTTACCTGGAGCAACGACGCACGCAAGATTCATATCTTAAGATATTTATTGTTATAAAATTTTTTTGTTTCGCGAGCAATTTGAAATAACTGCTTTGGAAATGAAAAGCGTTCGAAACATTTAGATTTTTTTGACGCGCACCTTTATTTATTACTGGTTCGGACGTGTGAATGTTGTGAATGTACCGCGACTAGATTTACAATTGATTCAAGACGCGGTCGTTAGGGATGAAACGATACTAGTAAATACAAGTACATACTCGATACTTTTCGTCCGATACCAAGTAATTTTGTACTCGATACTTTTGACCCGAGTACTGAGTAGGTATCGGAAAAAAGTACTTGTATCGAAACCCCAGTTCATTGACAATTTTATTCCCGGACTTTTATTTTTTAATCCAATTTCTTTGTGAATGGTTAAAAAATTTTGGCAGTTTAGTTGCCAATGAAAACCGCAAGAAGGCGCCAATGTCGGGTTGACGCCAATTTTGACAATTCTACGAAAAAGGGTGCGCGTTCTATTTCTTTCGTAGCGAAGGGACCTGCAAATTGGATCGAGCAAGAGTTCCACCAATAAATTCATCCTAGACGTTAGAACGCGCTGGAATTCACTCTTTTACATGCTGGAAAGATTTTTGGATGTGTCCAAAATTTCGTCTCAACTTATACTTGATGCTACATAAATACTGAAGCAAATAGTTCAGCTACTGAAACCTTTCGAGTTCGTAACCAAAGAATCTTCAGAACAGAATTATATCACACTTTACAAGATCATACCTATGGTTAACTGCCTAACATCTCAAGTGAGTAAATTTTCTACAACTCTTGATTGTGTGACCCAACTACAAACGAAACTCCTGGCGGAGTGTAGTAAAAGATTTGGTCTCATTGAATACAACGCCTACGCAGCTTTAGGAACTGTCCTCGATCATCGCTTCAAGAATCTTCATTTTCAAGATACGAACGCTTGCGGGCGGACAATTTTTAAACTAAAAAGTCTTATTCAAGTAGACGCTAATACCAGCTCCGAAGAAGACGTTGTTAAAGAAGATTTTTTTTTTTTGTTACCAACATAAAAAGCATGCGATTGGACAAAAACGAAAACACTCTACAAAAGGTGATGAGTTGTAGCTTTATTTATCAAACCCAATGTTATACAAATAGGCGCGCATGTATCTACATATAGTTGCGACTTCCGTACCATGCGGGAGATTATTTTCAAAAGCTGGGGCCACAATCATCAAGAAATCGACTTACTGGAAAGCATCTGGAAAAATTATTGTTTTTGGGCAGCGCGACAAAATCCGAGTTTTTCAATTAACGGCTTATAGTACCTAACGTATTATTTAAACAATTTTACAAATTAGTATATACTCTTAATTTTTATCAGAATAACCATTAAAGTGGTCCAAAAATGTATGTAAAAAAAAAGGTCGCATTTTTAATGCCGCCAGCCTCTAGGATCGTTCTATACCAAAAAAAAATATACCCCTATTTTTTTATTTTGAAAAAAAAAAAAATTAGGGTGTGCTCAACGTGCTTAAAGTTTTCAATGTATTATAAAATACATAGAGCTTTGATGTAGAAGAAAAGGTTGCTTTGGAGAATGAAAGACCTATTATCGTCTAATTAAAAATGGATAAACATGATAACTTCTTCCAGAAATATAGCACTGTTACTCTGGAAAAAGCTGTTGAACAGTGTTATAGTACATATATTTTTTATTAATTAATTAATTTGTATGAAATAAATACAACCAAATAAAATACGAACATAAAAAGAAGCAAATTCTGTATCCTTTTTAAAAACAATTTATTGGACTTTATACTTTTTCTTGTTTTTTGAGGGTCCATCCTAGTAAAACTTGTTTTAAAACTTTGAAGTTTTTCTTAAAAAAATCTAAAAGATTAATCTAAAATCAATAATGATAGTCACATAAGTTAATTTGGCACATATGTGATAGCGGTTTTTTAATACAAACAAACATAAACATATTTCAATTCTTATATAGGTACAAATATCGATATAAGTAGGTATCGATACTTTTAGCTCGATACTTTGTTGCGTCTAGGATTACGATTACTTTAATCGCAATTTCAAAAATGTTTAAATTAGGATTGCGGTAATCGTTCATAGAAGGTACTAAGATTACGATTACAGTAATCGTAATTTAAACTTTTTTAAATTACAATTACTGTAATCGTAATCTGAGTTCGTTCGATGAATAATTAAAATAATTTTAAATTCACGATTTTTTGAGTAATCTTAAACGAAGTAATTCCATAAATTTACGAAATATAAATGCGCGCTTAACGATAATATGAAGATAATATATATTTATCTAAAAAAAAAACAGACAAATAAAAGAAACTAATATTAAAATAAAAATGATAAGCAAAGTAGGTTGGGCGAAATAAACTTTGTATAACCGGTAAATAAAACAATATTAGTCCTGTTCGCGTACGCACTATCAAGTAGAATCCAGTACTAATTTTACTGGTTTTTACTGGATGGCGTTTTCGTACGCAAAAACTTGCAAGAAACTAGCAAAAAAGGGGAAATTGAGAGCAAAAATGACAGCTGAACTTGCAAATTGTACTGGATTTTTACTAGCAACTATTTGCTCGAAAGAATAACAGCTGATGGCATGATGCTTAATGGAATTCACATTACCAAAAGAATTGTTTGTGGTGCTTTTAGAGTTGCAATTTTATTTTTATGATAAGCTCTTTTTCATGGCAGAAGTACACTCGGAGGTTTGCCATTGCCTGCCGCATCCCGATGTTTTTCAAAAGTATGAAAACAGCAAACCAAAAACGCATAATCGTGTACTTAACAAGCAAAAGCGATTCGATGAACTCGTGTTATCATTTATTATTGATACTGCGTCTTCAGTATCTATAGTCGAGTCTTTTAAAGCTCTTTTCAAAGGAACAGGACTTAAAATCATGAGCCGCAAAGTTACTATGACAAAACTACACTCAAAATACAATGAAATGATGCTTAAAGTAAAAAATAAAATGGCCAAAATGAAAAATTTCTGCACAACACTTACTTCGTCGGCAGCGGTGGAAATATTATTTTCTTTCGCTGGTATAATCAGCCTCATTGCGTAAGTCGTAAATTAGGCTGAATTGTACGACTCGACTACATTAGCATTGTCTACTGTCGTGCTGAAATAAGTAAACGACGAAAATTGTCGAAAACTATGCAGTGCTGCCAAGTTCTTCCGTTCCAATACACTAGTCGAGTGGAAATTTTAGGCAATGACGCTAAATTTTCGATACGAATCGACTCTCGAAAAACGACTTGCATTCGGCACGACTCTCGCAATGAGGCTGATTAAGTAGTCCACGTCAACACGCTCTTTCTGATTTTACTTTTGAAAAATTAGTATTGTTAAAGGCTAATATTGAGCACAATTATTGAATCTATGTTTGTTTTAGTATATATAAATTTCATCCACCACGATCTGGATATTTTTTTGCCCTTATTACTTATGTAAAAATCTGTATTTTACAACGCTTTTATCAACTTGCAACGTTGTATGTCCAGACCACCATACTATAAATATAGCAAGGGTATTTATGGCAAACCTAGTCTAGATATCAACCTCGTCGTCGGTATCATATGAAAGACATACAATTAGAAAAACTCTAGAGATATATGTCGCCTCGTCAGAACAAGTTAAAAATATGCACCACATACGCTACAGCGGAAATGGACGACACGTCATTTCTTTAAATGAAATAAACTGCTGTTATATACTAAATGTGAGCAAAAAACATTGTGCATGCATAGGTTTCTGTTCTCTTTCACTGCAAGTTGAGTTATTTTAATATCTATTGCAAAATTTTGTACAGACAAGACTAAGAAGTATAAAATAAATAAAATAAAATAAAAACTTTTTAATATACAACCCTTTTATAAATGGACTAAAAAGTAGAAAATAACATTTCTCAGTCCCATAGAATTTGTTTTGATAACTTTTGATTTTGAATTTTTAGCAAAAGTCGTTATAAACAATTAATGACATTGAAAATGAAAAGCTTGGGGCGCATGTAATACACTTGAATTGATAGGAAAAGTAACATATATTTGTATGTGGGCAAATGAATAACGACCGCTTAAAATCGATCTCAAATTTGTTCTTTCGCTGTAGAATGTTATGTAGTTTGACCATTGTCAATGAAATCGAATGCTTTGTACTGCATGCGCTCCACGTTTTTCGTTTTCAATGTCATTAGTTGTTTATAATGACTTTTGCTAAAATTTCAAAATCAAAAGTATTTTCTACTTTTTAGTCCATTTATAAAAGCGTTGTATATTAAAAAGTTTTTTTTTTAATTTTATTTATTGTTAATATTGAAGTTTTCTTATTTCGATTAATTTATTGATTCATATGTATGTATGCATGTATGTATAGACTGCAGCGGTAAGCTGTAAATTGTTTTTTTCTCATTAAAATCCACTTTATAAAGCAACTGGCAGTGATTTTTATTTATATTTAATAAAAGTAATCCTTAGCACCGATTACAGTAATCCTTATAACAGAAAATACAGTATAACAATTAAAGTAATCGTTCATCGAACGAACTTGGATTACGATTACAGTAATCGTAATTTTAACTTTTAAAATTACGATTACTGTAATCGTAATCTAAGTTTGTTCGATGAAGGATTACTGTAATCGCAATCTGGTTTTTTTAGCTTGTTGGGATTACTGCAATCCTAATCGTTTAGTAATCGTAATCCTTATCGCCCAGCTCTGGTAGGTATCGATACTTTCTTTCGATGCTACTTGCAGGTACAGGTATCGATACTTCTATGGTATCGTTTCATCCCTAGCGGTCGTATACTTCGACGAAGAAGTTTCGAACGCTTTATTATGTAAAATTAGAAACCACTTATGGTATTTGTCAGAAGAGGCGATTGCACTTCCTTTGCATTGAAACGAAAAATGGTTCAAGCTCTTGGTGGTTTAGATGAAGAGCACGAAGAAATAGTAGTTCCAAAACGTTTAACTGTAACAGTCGAACAGATGAAGTCATTCGCGTATAGGATAGATAGAAAAGGTTATTGCGCAGGAAAACGCATTTGCCAAAATATGACCGTTGTACATGATCCCGCGGAAAGAGCGGTGAAATTAATCACAGATTTTAACCGTGCTTTGACGTACGACGAGGAGGACAAGCAATATTTACTCCAAGTTGTAGAAAACTACAGGCAAAAGTATCCATCACACAAAAATCATATCTTATGACACAAAATATTTAAAATAAAAAATGGAGACAAACATAAATACATGCGTACATTAGGGTGTTCCAAAAAAGGTAAGGTCGGAATTTTAATGCCGTCACCTCCTAGGGTTGTTCTATACCGAAAAAAGTTATATCCCTATTTTTATTTTGATATCAAAAAATATTTAGAGAGTGCTCAAAGTATTCCATGTATTTTATATGGGGAAAAAACAACTTTTCATAGAAATGGTATAGAATTCTTGAAAATCAATATTTTCCGATCGAAGATCGAATGGTTAAATAAACAATTGGATCGATCGAAAAATATTTATTCTCAAGAACTCTTTACCATTTCTACGAAAACTTGTTTTTTCCAGTATAAAATACATACATGGAAGAAGTTTAGCGCCTTGAGCACTCTAAATATTTTTTGATTTCAAAATAAAAAATAGGGGTATACTTTTCGGTATTTAACAATCCTAGGGGGTGGCGGCATTAAAATTCTTACTTTACTTTATTTTGGGCCACCCTAACGTACATACATATTCATATATACCGTCTCATGAGAAATCGAAAACTGATTTTTAAATATTAATCTTTTTTACAGTTGAATAGTGTTGTGCTTTTTTAACCGATTTAATACTTCTAAAGCTTGCTGGAAAGGTAATTTTACGTTCATTTATAATGTACATATATGTAGTACTTCTATATTGCTAGTAAATTCAAAGTACATTCCCCAACATCAGAGTGTCGATTTATTAAAAAAAGAAAGGGAGATCCGATAAGAGAATGCATCCAAACTGACATTTTTACTTTTCAAAATTCAGGAGCGGTTTAACAAATTCTTATTGAAAAATAATTCATATGAAAAATTAACAAAAAATACAATATTTGTATATCTGTGAGAAACGCTGCAGCCGCTGTGGTGGCAGAGGATAAAGGTACCAGTTACAGAAGGACTTGGCATCAGTTGGCATTTCCAGTTGGCGTCAATAAGCACAGAACAGAAATGAATAGCGTGCTTTATTGGATTCGGTCAACTATCATATGCCACACAGCTTCATGTGTAAATAAGTTTAGTCTTATGGCGATTTCTTTTCTACATAAACTGTTGCCTTTTCAATGCCCTCTCCTTAGTATTTGTGCGTAGAGGGCACTGAGAAGGCAAAATTTTTCGGTAGAAAAGAAAAAGCCATTAGTTAGGAAAAACACCTCCTATTTTCCAATTTTTCGGATATCGAAAAAACTAAAAGCTTCGAAAAAAGTCGATATATCGAGCCCTAACCGCAAAAAAATTTAGGATTTTTTTCAAAACTTACTTCTTGAAGCAGAAATACTCTAGGACCTAGAGTCTAGATGAACAAAAATCTGACAGAGAGTAAATATTTAGAAAATGAAAGTAAATTTTCGCCGAAATGCCGATTCAGAATAAGAAAATATGCGTAAAGTTGAATGCGTCGATTCCGAAGCGCCCCGCAAATGAGAAATTGGTCATTTAATTTTCTTTTATGGCGTATGTTTGGATTTTAGGGTGTATGTCGAGAATTTATTTACACTTTTAGCGGTGATACCGGTAAATACACATCATATTCGCTGTAAAAAATTTCGAATTATGGCCCGACCATGCGTTCTTCAAGTTGTCAAGTCAACTCCGCACAGGTGCAAAGACAGTCTAAGAGCGTTTATGCATCAAAATATAATTTTGAACAAAATTCGTTTGCGTTAACTGCGGTTTGAAGGAAACATGAGGCCGTAAAATTTTTATTTGTTTGTTAAATTCTCTGATCCCCCCTGTTATGATATGCCAATTCATTCTATGTAGTAGTTTACAAATATACACGTATACTTCTACAATCAAAAAAATTTTCATAGGCTGTCTTTCTTTGATTTCGAATTGAAAACACATTGTGATCATATTGTACTAGCAATATAGAAGTATTACATATATGATAATGTATAATTTTTCTAATATATACTTATAAAAAAGAAATGCAAAATAAAAGAAATTGGTGTAATTTCGACATTTTTGATCGAAAAAGCTCAACCCGGAACCTCTAGGTATCACCTGAAGGCTTTTAAACTAATTACGTATTTATTTATATCCCCAACCTCACATTATTCTGTGCGGAAACTTTTGGATTCATGCATTTCAAATTTTTCGTACAACAAAAAGGCCACACACCCACAAAATTTCATTGAAATCGGTTAAGCGGTTTCGGAGATTAGCGTAAACGAACACAGTGACACGGGATTTGTATATATTAAGATAAGCATGATGCGAGAAGCATAGAAAAAATTTCGATGAAAAAATGTATTTTTTCTTAGGTTCAACACTATCCTATCTTGTAAGTTGGAACCAACAATACGCATCCACAAAAATTCATTGAAATCGGTTAAGCGGTTTCGGAGATTAGCGTAAACGAACACTGTGACACGGGATTTTTATATATTAAGATATAAGTTATGACCAGGGAATGAAGTTTTAGGACAGGAAAAGGTGCTAGAGACCGTAAAAAAGGCAAAATGGGGCACTAAAAAGAGACAAAAACCGAAAAATAATCAAAAAATACATTTATTTTAGAAATTTGTATTTCATTTGTTTCATTATATGAAAATTATTTACTTTGAATCTTTGACTGTTTTATCCTTTCGAGTTTTGAACTCACAAAACTTTAATCTCAATAGTTGTAGTAACATTGAATCACAGAATGCATTTTAAAAGGATTTTCATTCGATTCTCGCGAAGAAAAGACTTGAATGTACTAAACGTGCGCTCGAAGTGAGTGGCGCCCTATTTAAATACATACAGCATATTTAAAACTTTCATATTATCATATTGCCCTTTACAATTAAAAGTATAAAAGGCAAATATCTTAAAAAAGGCAACAAAGGCAACATCAAATGTGTATATATGGAATCAGGGAAAACTAAATCGCGGGAATTCTTAATTGAATATACTCTATTTCTTTAGCAGAAAAAAAGGCAATTTCCATAAAACTCGTTCCTTGGTTATGACTACAGTATATTTTGCTTAGCTGCACATCCTTCTTTGCAAGAGAAACTTGTGCGCTTAACCGAAAAAAAGCACTTAAGCGAATTTTCTTTACTACTTTAATGAGGAAGGTATAAAACCAAATAATGGAGGAGCACTTACCACGTAGAAATTACTGCAAGCGGGATGTGTCTGATTATCTGTATAACTACATAAAATGATAGCCGTTTTCGTTGATCTACGAGATGAGCAAAATAAATAAAAGCATTTTGGGGTAGGTATCTTAAATGTGCACTTAAGCACAAAGGCAGCAAAGCAAAATATACTGTATATCAAGTGCTTTGATACTAAAATTTAAGATTTTTCAAAAAGTGGAGTTAACCGATTTGGCAGTTGAGGCATTCATAGGCATATAAGATAAGATACATTTTTATTTGCTAGCCATTTTAAATTTTTTAGAAGTCAGCGAATTTCTCTGTGTAACCCACACAACGACGTTGCGAAGAAATTTTTTGTGGGGGGAAGGCAAACACAAACGACAATAACATCCATATACATATGTACATATTATCATACATACATATGTTAGCGCATTTTTATTCCTATATATATATACATATATATATATATATATCAGTAAATGTATATGATGTATAGCACTACTCAGTAAAACTTGGGATCATCGTTCGACTGCTCAGTGAGTACTGTCTTGCGAGTTTACGATTACTCCCTATGCTTTTGTGTATAAAACGCTAGACAGACGGGCATGCTTATGTAGATTAGATTAACTAGCACACAAATGCGCATAATAATTTTGCCCTGGCAGAAATTTCGTGCATTTGTCCGGCTGCTTATGCGCATTTGAAAGAGGAAAATGTATGAGTTCATGCAAATAAAGGCTGTTTATGCAGATAATCGAGCCTGTTGGTCACCCGTATAAGTGTGATATTTTGTATACTCCTTTTAACACGTTTAACTCCCAAAAGAGAAATGAGGGAGAACAAACTGAAATATCATCCACAAACATTACAAGGAAGCAAAGAGGGAGGCCGCATTCCTCTCAAAAGGTAATAAGGGATTATTCCCACATAAGCAATCCCGTAAACCTTCTAAATGAGTCATAAAAGAGCACTCCTGTGCTCCCCCATTCCCCCGAGTGGAGTAATTTCAGATTAGCTAAATAATACGGCGTTTCCACGATTCGTAATTCGCTCTCCCATTCGTCATTCGCCTTGCCAATTACCTTCCGAATTACGTAATTCGCCATATCAAATTTTGAGAGCGGATTACCTCATTTGTAGGTAATTCAGATCGAATTACCATGCGATTGACGAACGAATCGGTGCCTTCTCTAATATTTATCGGAACTATATCGAAGTTTTCACCAGCCTGGTCCCACTTGCTGGCACTTTTTCTAGTTATAGAATAATATTAATGAAATAATCTATATATAAATTAAAATTGTTAATTATAACTTAAATTTTAGCTCTATCTTCGATATTTGCAGTACACAAAAATAATAATAAATAGCGAAGAACAAGAACAAGAACTAGAGCTGCCAAACGAATTACTAATGTGTGTCGTGGAAACAGGGTAATTCACGAATTACTTAGCGAATTACGTATAGAGCGAATTACGAATCGTGGAAACATCGTATAAGTTTTTATATTTACGTAATAGTATATTTATTTTATTTTTCATGTTACTGTTTACGTCTGTCGGATTTAAGACTGCTTCGAAACTAACGAACCGTAGAACATCGCAATGTTAAATTCGCCAGTTGCCAGCATGCAAAAGAGAACTAACATATACTACTCATGGCTCTAAACTCTCTAGTACCGAACCAGTTCGGCACTAGTGCGTTTCTACACAAGGTGTGTACAAACATATCCATGTATGGAAATATATCTTCTGCACATAACCAGTGTTGCCATTTTGGTGATTTTGGGGCTATATTTAGCTTTTTTATTTTTAATTGCCCCAGAAATCCGCTTTTAGCCCCTAGCTCCATGGGCGTACGCAGATCATAATTTATGGGGGGAGGGGTTAAGATTTTTTTTGATGTAAATTTTATTAGAAATGTTAAAATATAGCTTTAAAAATGTATAATAATTTACCTCATTAATTTTTCTCTTTTTAACCGACTTCAAAAAAAGAAGAGGTTATCAATTCATCGGAATATTTGTTTTATGTATGTTACCGAATAACTTTGAACCGCATTAACCGATTTCGATAATTCTTTTTCTGGTGCCTCAGAGGAGGTCCCATACTAATTTGGTTTAGATCCGATTATTGGATTATGAAGAAATTAACGGTACTTCTAAATTTGTATATGAGAATTGAAGTTGGTTGAGTTTTTTGCTTAAAAATTATTTGTTATTGTAACAATTGAGTTGTACCGAGCCCTACAAAGGAATTTATATTGCATAAAGATTATTATGAACTTATTGAAGAGTTAAAATACAAATTTGTTAGTTACCTTAATTGCATGCAAATTTTAAAATGCGACTTTACACCAAAATCGCAATCTTTTCATTATTTTTAGGCGACTTCAAAAAAAGAAGGAGGCTATCTATTCGTCGAAATATTTTTTTATGTACATATGTTACCGCATAGCCGGATTCAATAATTATTTTTTTTAAAGAAAAGATGGCACCTCAGAGATGGTCCCATCCTAATTTGGTTTAGATCCGATTATTGGATCATGAAGAAATTAAAGGAAATCTTAAAGTTTTACATGAAAATTGAAATCGGTTTTGTTTTTTGTTTAAAAAACTCTTGTTTATTTAAACAATAGTCTTCGAGTGTATTCTGCAAATCGATAAATTGTTGTAGTGATGATTTAATTTTTGTTTTCTCTACAAAACCTCTGTGAATGCTAAGCATACCTAAATCTAAATAAATAAAATAAATAAGTACAAACTAAGAGAAAATATTAAAAGATAATAATTATTTTACCTTTTTTTAAGTAAATTGCTGTGTTTCAGACTAACAAAAGGAAGCGTTCACCAAAAGTACCGAAATGGATGTGAAGATACCCAAAGTTTTAATTTATTGCATACATTTTTTGAATTGGAATTTGATTATGAATTCATAGAAAGAAAATTACAATGAAACTTTGCTGTCAAAACTTTAACAGTTTCTCTCCAATTTAACCATTGGTTTGCTTCACATTTTCGTCATAAAATTGTCCACCGTCCTTGCTTTTTTTATAATTTTTGTTTACAAAGTTTTTTTTACAATTTTCGAAAAAAGCTTGAAAAGTTCCTTATTTTCGAATTTATACGCTTGGAACTCAAAAAGTACTATTCCGAAAACGTTTTTGGAAATTCGTTCTAAAATAAAAAAAAAATGTTTAGTCGATGAATTATGAAACTAGCTCTTTTCTTAGCTCTAAATTTTTTTATTTAGCCCTGTTTTCTAGAGATTCTGGCACTAAAAGGATATTTATTTCCGGCAACACTGCACATAACTGAAATCACGATTGAGTTTTACGCCAGGTCAGTCGAAAAACAGTGCCAATATATAGTTCTTGCTGAAATGATCGTGCACCATATTTGGGCTGTAGTTTCTATTATAGCGGCCACAGTTACGCGCGCAAGTGAACATATCACTGAATATGCTTCATTCGACGAGTTTAAGGTGAATTCGATATTTTGTGAAGAATATGCATATTTGTATACATACGCTCCGTTGCATAATTATAAATCCAGTACAAAAGTCTTTGAAACAGACGTCACAACCAAGATAGGTAACAACTTCCTCCTACGACCGTTGCATGGTAAGAGCTGTCTTAAAATAGAGTGGTTAATTTTTTAATAATCACAGCCTTATTTAAAAGAACTAAAAAAATCGAAAAATTACTTGTTGCAAAACTATAAATCCAAAAAAAGAAATACCTATAAAATTAATAAAACATGCAAATATGTCCTTCTAATACTGTGCTCCATCGACCTTAATTAACTGAAATATGGGCTTCCTAATACTTAGCCATAATGTTTTCGGTAAAGCAGCATCCAGTCTATGTCACTCTTGCAAAATCGCCAATTTAAGCCATATAACGTTTTCAAATTGGCAATTATCAGCATAAACTTTCTTTGCCAGTATTGTCCACACATTTTCTATTGGATTGAGGTCACGAGAATACAAGGGTCCGAATATTGTTGGTTTCCATCATAATTTGCCAGAATTTAACAGCAAAATGTTCAGATCCCATTGGTCGTCAAACTATTTGGAGGGCCTTAAAACGTTCCAAGCACCTCGAGTACCGAGTATCACGGCTCCGCGTCTTTTTCTACATCGTAAAGCTCCTCGAAAGGATTTCGCTGGGAAACACATGGCAATTTACTGGAATTCTCCAAATTGTTAAAATGGTTATTTTAGCATAAATTCACTATTATAAAGTTGGCTTCGGTTATATTTTCAGACGAAAAAAAAACTCAATCTTGATGGTAAAAATGTATTGAATGGATACTAAAATATTCACGGAAAGAACGACGCATTTTTTACCGGTGGAACTTCGGTCGCGGAAATGTGATTGTGTAGGGCGCAATAATATCAGATTGTGCTCTTGAGTTGCAGTCATGCTCAAATAAAATGAATAGTTTAGACTATATTCCCTTTCTGACCAGTCTAAAATCATTTATTAAGTGCAATGAAAGAAATTGCATTTTTCAAGACGACAATGCTGCAATTCATACCAGCAGGGAGGCAAAATGCAGCTTAGAAACCAACAGTATTCGGACCCTTGTGCTCTCGTGACCTCAATCAAATGGAAAATGTGTGGGGAATACTGGAGAAGTAAGTTTATGCTGATAATCGCCAATTTCAAAACGTTATATGGCTTAATTTGGCGATTTTGCAAGAGTGGCATAAACTGGATGCTGTTTTTTTTATACAAGCAGAACGCATCGAAAGCTTAACCACCGTAGAGTGGAACTTGAATCCGAACTAAAACTACTTGTTTGTCCGCTGTACCGTATGGGGTATACGGTACTACTGTTTGGTATTTCGTCGAGAGGAGGTTTTGAGCACTAAGCTGTATCGTACGTTCCTGTCTTAGCGCAGTTCGTCGTAAGCCACCCTGCTCTCACAACCCTTTTGTGCAGACTGTACGGCCCGCCCCCGCACATTAGAGTCAAGAGTCAGGGTCGTGCGTACGTATTGGTGTTCGGGGTCTTTGTACGTCTCGACGCTTTTTCGATAGCAGGATGCTTCAGCTATGGGTGGATGCCACAATGGTTTTTTCTCTACGTCTAACCGATCTCAACCTGTTCCTCATTTTAGCGATTATTGCTGCTGCGACAGTGCTAACTGCTCCCCAGTTAGTTGAGGTTTCCATCATTTTTGGCACTAAGTTCTGTACTGTGGGGCGTTCGCCGAATGCTTCGCGTAAAACTTCTCTCTCTGCATTGAAACCTGGACAGCTAAACAGTACATGCTCCCCGTCATCGGGGAAGTTGGGACCACAAATCTCGCAATGGCCGAAGTCCTCGTGGATAAAGCGCTGCAAGTAGGATCTGAAGCAGCCATACCCAGAAAGTAGTTGGGTAATATTGAAGTCTTCCTCGCCGTGGGCCGGCCCTACTATCCCAAAATTTGCATCTTTACACGTTCATGTTTCTGGCATGTGGGGGACGATATGTACTTGCCTATTTGTTTTACAAAACTTATTTAAAAAAGCAGCCGTCTCGGTTGCTCAGCAAACCGATTAATCGTTTCTGCAATTATTTCACATTGATTCTCTAAAACAAATTTTCGATGTATCCTTAACATGCATAAACATTAAGGTAAATTTTATAAGAAATTAAACTAATTTATTAAAAGTAATAGTAACCTCCTAAATTCGGTCGAGTATTTAGCACAAAATTTATTTAAAGAACTTCGTGAAAGACAAAAATTTATCTTGTATTGCTAGAGACCTGATAAACCAAGAAATTTTTTAAGTTCTTAGAAGGCCTTACTCATTCAAAGCTTCGTATTAAGGTATAGTCCAACCTTTCAGAGTATCTGTCCAAGGGCTTTATTAGTCGTAATATGAAACGCAATAATCACTGAAAATTGGCGCCGTTTATGGTGAAAGGCATTTACTATCACACTTTTAAACTAAAGCTTTCTTAACCCTAGAAGCTTAATCTATTTGGGAGTTACGTAAAGCCTTAACATACGTCTTAAAGGCGTGTGTGACTTAAAAGATAACCTGTGAGCTAAAATATACTTAATCCTACCTTATTTTTTAAATAATATTGAAGTTGGGGGTTAACTCATAATAAATTATAGTTTTATTTATAAAAACTATAACCACATTTATTTAAAATAACAAAGTAAATTTTGTGTTAAAATTAAAAAAGAAAGTAGTCTCAACTATTTTTATTTCTTGCTTTTGTCAAAATATGTATTTCAAAACTATACCTAACACCTTTTCGAAATCTCAATTCCACGGAGAAATGGTTAATAATTTTCAATAGATTATATTACTCACTATCGACTTTTCTGCCACTTTTTACTTTTGTGGCAAACACGGTCAACAGCAACTGCAGCTTGCACTTTAATTTTATATGTAGCCCAATTCTGTGGCTGCTACAGATCGCCCTAACTACATAAGTCGTATGACTGAGCAATTATATCTTTTGACAAAACAACTTAAGTCTGTCTTTCATGGAAAAACCAAATAGCATATGTCGACAAAACATATTTTACCGTCAAAGAGAAAAATTTTACAATTGGAAAGAAATATTTAATTATTTTATCGCTATACACAACCTTTTTAATGTGTCTATTTTCAACAACTGAATGATTTCTTTTAAATAAAATGTATTGATCTGACGGTAAAAAGAGCTTCGCCAACATATGCTATTTAGATTGTCCGTCAAAGACAGACTTAAGTTGTTTTGTAAAATGTCCACAGATATATAGATTCGCTGGGAAGAAGTTAAGAAAATGTTTAAATTTTTATTTGGTCACCTTCTTCATCGATTTGAAATCTGATAATTATATATTCCATGAGCTTGAAATGGTATTATAACTTTGGTCCGATGCTTGTAAGTACCAGAATAAGAAGAGATAGGGGCTGAATTCCAAAACGTCAAATGAATTGCATACGTACAAAGTTTAATGTTCAATAACACCGAACTACAATTGGTTCACAATGTACACTTTTCCAACACGCATCCGAAAAGTTATCGAAACGCATCGCTAGAGTAATCAGCGCATCAGAAACAAAGTAGATGCTTCGTTTGTTTGTGGTCACCATAGGTGTTTTAAAAACGAAAAATTCCGAAATGGTGATCACGCCTGTAGTCATCAAACTTCAAAATTACGTACTTTTTTCTCAATTGCTATTGCAAATGGCTGCTTGTCAACCGGTCAGATCTGCTCTAATTGGCTCATGATGTCTAAGTATAAGGAAGCCCATATTTGAGTTAATTAAAGTCAATGGAGCACAAATAAAGTATTAAAAGGACATATTTGCATGTTTTACTCATTTTGTTAGGATAACTTTTTTTTGGATTTATAGTTTTGCAACAAGTAATTTTTAGATTTTTTTAGTTCTTTTAAATAAGGTTATGATTATTAAAAAATTAACCACTATTTTTTAAAAGAGTTCTTACCATGCAAAAGTCATAGAATAAAGTTTTTACCTATCTTGATTGCGACGGCTGTTTCAAATACTTTTGTACTAGATTTATAATTATGCAACGGAGTGTATATGCACATATTAGTTCTATTAGGATTTTTTGAATATCCCGATTATCTGATTGAAAAATACGGATAACAAAATTAACGGATATTAACCGGGTATCCGGATAGCGAAACTAACGATTTTTAACTGGATATCCAGTTATAAACGGATAGAACAGATATCCGGGTTTCATCCCCACACGAGTATCCGGATATCCGAACACGGATAGTCCCAGCCCTAGTGCATACATACTTATGCACATTAGACTGCATCCCCAATAAAAGTTGCGGTTTTTTCGGCGGGATTACAAAGTCCAGTGTATTCTAAGACTTCTACCAAAATATTTCGGAAAAATATTGAGATTTACGTGAGCTGGACGTTTTTGAAAATACCTCTAAAAATGATGTTTTTTATAAAAATAGTTTCTTAAAGGATTTTTTGGAAAAAATTCCTTCAGATGACAAAACGGTGTAAGCTTAAAAAATCTACATAAAAATGTTAAAATTTTTTATCAACCGAATCATATAATGAGATTTTTAATGCTGTTTTTTTAACTTGTTTCAAAGATTTGTGTAAGAAAAACTTGAATAACTGCTCTAAAACTTTACCGATATAGACTTATGAGGTATCAGTGGAAAGGTATTTTCTGACCCTTTTTATTTCTTTGCATCCCCTGCAAAAATCGCGACTACTCCATGCATGCGTGTAAAGAGTACTCCCTAAGGACCTGGGAGTACTCCAAAATTAACCACAATTCATATAAAAAATATGATCCAATTAACATTGCGATGTCCTAGGGCAGGACCATATACTCCATCCCTGTATTACATCAGAGTAGCACAAAACTACTCCAACATATTAACAATAACATTGTTGTTATATTTTTGTTGCCTCTGACGGCATTCGAACCCGAACATGCTGGGAGCTAACAACTAACATCGAGCATCTCTACACGTTCAGCTACAGCCAGAAATGGAAATGTGCTTTCAAATGCTCAACTTCAATCACATTTCGTTAAAACACGAGCAGTGATCGGGTAACAAACAATAAGCTGGCACAGAGACACGAGTTGGTCCGCTACAGCATGACAGAGGAACACTTTTGTAGTACTCCAATTTACCACAAATAGACTACATGGTCCAACGATTTTTGCTGGGTCTTTGCAAAAAGACTCATTCACATCCCAATTTTTTCTTCATCATACCAACACATCTTAATTCATCACGGAATGACTCTCGTTTATCTTACCTTCCTCTTTCATACATACTTTGAATGAGCTTATTCCTTATATAATAAAAGGGTGAGAAAATACCTTACCAATGATACCTCATAAGTCTAAATTGGTAAGGTTTTGCCTGAGTTATTCATGTTTTTCTTAAACCAGTCTCTGAATAAAGTTCAAAAACAGCATCAAAAATCTCATTGTTATGATTCCGTAGGAAATTTTTTTTAAATATTTTTACGCAAATTTTTTAAGCTTAAACTGTTTAGTCATCTGAGGTAAAAAATTTTTATTAATAAAAAGCTCAATTTTTGGAGGTATTTTTAAATCGGTCCAGCTCACGTAAATATTTTTGCGACATATTTCGGTGAAAGCCTTAAAATATGATAGATTTTATAATTCCAGTGGAAAAACAGTACCAATTTTTTTGTATTGGGAGTGATGCAGTCTAAGATACATATGTATGTATATTAGGGCGGGTCGAAAATTTGATTTTTCTAAAATCCTTTGGTAATTGTGAAAATATATTGTATCATGAGGTCAGCAAGAAGTCTGTAAAATATTAATCCTTTATTTTAATTGCAAGAGCCCGCGCATATACCCACAAGTTACACAAAGCACACTTGGCGAATAAGACGGATTCTTGTTAAAAATTCGGGGTTCGGAAAAAAAGGTATGGTGGACATTATTAGATAATGAATCTGTAAACGCAAATAAGAAGTCAAATATCATCTCTGGAAGCCCTTTAATTTATGGTTGCTCTCAAACTTATCTGTTTTTCAACTAAATTGTAATTGTTCTGTTGCTAAATGCACTGGTCTTTAGTTAAAAGTTGTAAAGAACAGAATTCTTATTTCTGGGGTGTATTTAGGTCGCTGGTTCCAAATATACTAATCTGTTTTTCATATTAGCTATACTTTGCGATTTTTTGAAAATTTGGAAACAATTTTGGGAGCTGTAATATGAAAACCTTTATTTTTCATCACCGTGGAAAAACTTCATTTATGCAAATGAAGATGGAAACACTGAAATAGCAAAAGTTGGACAGACACTAATTAGTTTACTTATTATTATGCATGCAATACAAAAATTTAAATTAAATTAAAATCACAGGAATTTTTGTGCAACATTTTTATTATTTTTAAGTAATTTGGTTTTAATCTGAACGCGTTTTATCATATTATTATCATAAATCAGTAAAGACTGGTTTTCACTATGTCATATTTTGACGCCAAAATTTGGCGACATATTTTGACACGACTTTATCTCCTTTATTTATACCTTTACCGATGATATTATGGACCAAAAGCTGACAGATAGCCGATCTCGCAGCGCATGTACACGACTAAAGACCTATCCTGATCTAAAACAATCGATAACGATTTTTGAACCCATTTGACAATGTGTTTTCACTTATTTGACGACAAATGCCACTGAATTAGTGAAAACCAGCTTTAACAGTAAGGCTCGCCTTCAGTTTGGTAATTATTACGTACCGATCGAGTAATATTTGTCAAGGTTATGTCGAAAAAAAGAGATACATCTCTTTTTAAATTGTATGAATAACTTCGAACCACATGCAAACGATTATGGAAAAGTGTGCCATGACTGACTTGTTTCGTTCAAGTTGAATACAAAGCTATAACTCCCATTGGAGAGTCCCAAGAAGATAGTGCATTTACCTACGGTCACTCTTTGACATAATGAAATTAACTAAAATATTTACGTATATCTAATACATATATTTACATATATCTAATACTTATTGCCCGCCCCTACTTTTGTATAACGGTAAATTTAGAAACCGCGAAAAGTATGCTTCTTCGGTGACTAATGAAACCATTCCGCTCCAATTTTCAAGAATACATAAATGGACTTAAAATGGGCGTTGCTCACCTAAATGTTATTTAGTTAATATATGTACTTATGTATGTGTTTGAAACTACTAATTACTAATCAAATGATTTCCAATCAGTGTTGCCACTTTACCACAATTGTTGTAGATCTACCACATTTTTGGGGTGGAGTGCAATAAGGCCCGCGGAAATAACACCCATGGGATTTATTTCCCAAAAAAAGAGAAATAAAGCCTCTGGGCGTTATTTCCACTTCGAAGAGGAAATAGCGCCCACCAATAACAGGCAATAAAGCTCGCGGGCTTTATTTCCTTTGCGAAAGAGCAATAATAGCCGTGGGCTTTATTTCCCAAAGAAAAGGAAATAACGCCCGATTGATTTATTTCATAAAAAAGGAAATAAAGCCCGTGAGTAGTGCTTTTTCTAGATAAAATGAACGGTATTTTTGCCAATAACTGATAAGAAAATTATTGGATACTAGGTTATACCCGCGGGTTTCACCCCGCGCTTTTATGCAAATA
>NW_023458563.1:34250429-34293673 GCF_013731165.1 Rhagoletis pomonella
CAAGAACTGAAAAGATCAGACTAGCCTACAAACATAAAATAAAATAAATTTGAACTGATCGGACAAAAAAAGATAGATTTGTTCCATTCCTCTTTTCAATTTTACAACCTTCGTTGGGCCCCTAACATTCAGCCGTGCCCGGGTCAATTGACCCCGCTGACCCCCCTCTCGACAGGCCTGCTGATGTTACAAAGAAATATTGATCGGATTGGCATTGTTGTCAGGGTTGTCACTGAACATGATTCAATAATTAAAGGTTTGCTCATTAGTGACATTAGAGTTTTGACACTCCCTTAGCTCCCTTACAAAAGCTTTGCACACACACACGAACCCACACACAGTACCTTGCTAAGGGAGCCGATTTTGTCAAGAGGGGGCGAGAAAACTGTTTTTTGAGCAAACCTTTTATTATTGAATCATGGTCACTGACGAAAAAATACTTACCATCCACTTGAAACAAAAATCTATCAAATATGGAAAATATCTACCGATAACTTTTTTTTAGATATTTTGATAAAAACTTTAGTTGTTTTATGGCATATTCTCAGTTTCCTTCAACCAAGACCGAAAGGGGGGAAACTAAAGACGACAACGAAACTTCATCATTTGAAAAAACTTCAACTGAAGTTATTATAGAAAAAATATAGTGACTCAAAAACCGCTTGGTGATTTTTTTTTAATTCACAATGTTGTTCAAAAAATGTTCGTCTAAATTTCGAACTTTTTACTCTGAATTTTTAGAAAAATTGATGGTATGGAGTTTTAAAGCCAAGCTAAAAATTCCCGTTGATTTTTTTTAAATTTTTTTGTCGCCAGTCTTTTGTGGTTTTCTATTTAACAATTGCGGTTGATAAAAAATATCGTATATTTAATTTTGTTTTGCATTCAATCATAGTGCGTTATTATATACCTGTCAATGCAATAAAGTAGACTACACTTTTGGAAAAAAATTTACCAAACTACGAAAATAAAGCGGGAAGGAAAAGATCAACAAAAACCTACTAAAATGAGAAAAAAAAATATCTTTTTACCAACCCAAAGTTTTTTTACCAATTTTGGTAATAATTTACCAAAGTGACAACCCTGATTGTTTCGCAGACATCATGACATAGAAATCACTGCATAAGAATTCATGGAAAGATATGCAAAGCTAGGGGTGAATCATTTGGTTTTATAATAAAATTATAGTTTAAAAAACTAAAACCTCCCTATTATAATTGTCATTCGTACTGTCATCAGGTATGTAACTTGAGAATAGAAATAGCTGCATCTTTTAGGCGCATCAATATTACATAGTCACATCCCGAGCTAATAAAAGGAAGGTAAGAAGGTAAAAAAATATCTATTTTATTGGTTTCTTCATAATAAAAAAATTTTCCCACATACTTACATATCTATGCTCATACAAATGTTGGTATTACTCTTAATATTTATACTCTAAAATATAGTACATAATATAAGTAAATCACATGACCTAATACAATTTGCAGTTTTTTTATAGCAAGCATTAAATGATATTGGCCCTTATGCATAAAAAGTGAGCTTAAGCTCCAACTCGATTTTCAGTAAAAATTCTTGAGCCTGAGCTCAACTACTTCAATGTAAAAATTTAGGTCTAGCTCACTTTTTATGCATGAGGCCATTTATTTCATGATTTTCAATGAAAGCTTCATGATTTCCCCTCCCAAATTGGTGACAGATAACAAGATCAACGGATATAAGGCCTTACTGGTGCGAAATAATGTCAATTGACAATATTACTTTTTCAAAAGCGAAATAAAATACATTGACATATTTGCTCTTTCAAAAATTTTGCATTTAAAAATCACATTTCTTATTTATATTTTTATTTTTTATTTATTTTTTTTTATTAACTTCATATTGTTTGATTTCGTAACTTCTACAGTTTTGGTGTTTCCTTTCTCAAATTTTTACAGCTAACTTCATAAGTTTAGACAACTATTCAGGTTGAAAAAAACTAAAATCAAAGATAAAGTTAATAAAAAAAATAAAAAATAAAAAATGCGATTTTTTTATGCAACATTTTTTTATTTTAATCTATCTCACACTCTCATGGAAAGCCGAGGTAATTACGCACATTTTGATACCTTAACTGAATTTCTCCGGCAAATAGTGTATTAATTGCAAACAATTGGAAAAAATACCACTCCGTGAGGTCAAAATTTCGGGAATTTTTTTTTTCCAGATTTTCGAATGTCATGACGAAATAAAAAAATAGGTATCTTCTTTTTCGATAAAAACTGTAAAAAAACATATTTCACACCCAAAAAAATATTGAGGTGTAAATATTGTATAGAATGACCCATATATATATATATATTTCATGATCTAATGATCGGATCTAAACCAGATTAGTAGTGGACCACCTCAGATGCAAAACTCGAAATCGGTTGACGTGGTCCAAAGTTATGCGGTGGCATACAAAAAAAGAAAACAACAATCCGAAGAACTGATAACCTGCTCCTTTGTTGGAAGTCGGTTAAAAACAAAACCGACTTCAAATCGCATATAGAAATTTTAGGAGTACCGTTAATCCATTTAGGAGTACCGTTGATCCAATGATCAGTTCGAAACCAGATTAGTAAGGGATCACCTCTGAGACACTACCTTTCCGATGCAAATAGAGTTTTCAAAATCGGTTGACGTGACATGTTTTGCAAGTTCTGTATCATTTCTACATTCCTTCTGCAAATATTTCTCGTATTCCACCTCTTTTTTGCGTTTGGTTTTTCGCATCGTGTTTTTATATTCGTAATTTTAAATTTTTTAATAAAATCAGTTGGTGGTTGTTCATGATTCTGTGTTGATTAATAGCAGACTGAGGATTTGGCAATAACCTCTTTCAGCTATGGAAACAACACATACGGGGCAATGTTTATTGTAACAGCATTCATATCTCACGTACGATGCAAAAACATTTGTTTCTTTGAATCGACATATGTACTTTGAGCATTGTTGACGCTATTTCTATTTGATTGAGGGAAATAGCATCATTAACTTTATTTCCAATTATTTGTTGACTTTATTTCTCTGTCAAAAGGTAATAATGTCAATTGACTTTACTTCGAAGCAGTATGCGAAATAGTGTCAATTGACCTTATTTCCGTTGATCTTGTTACCTGTCACCTCTCAAATTGTCTATAGTTTTCAAATACTGTTTACATAATATTCAAATCAACTTTTTGTTAAATTGCCCTGGGAAACCTATTGATCGGGGTTCACTCATTCGAGAATTTCGTTTTTTTTTGCCCAGTTAATGGCCAAAATAAGCGGGGAAGCCATTAACACGGGTGTTAATCAACCGGCGAATACTATATGTAATATATCTTTTATTATTTTAGAATGCCGTCAATAGGAGTTATATGCACGCATTCGACGAGTTCCGGAGCAGAGAGGCCTTCGAACAAAACGCCAACGTTGTGAGGCAGCATAACAAACTGTTTGAAAAAGGCGAGAGCAGTTATCGTTTACGTACTAATATAATGGCCGACATGGTGAGACTTAGAGCAATAAAAAGTGTGCCACGCAAAAATTAAGTAATGCCTTTAATATATATATGTAAGTCGATGATACGTATTGGTGATTCTCTACAAACTGTAATTTTTTGCATAATGATAATAAGTAACAAGGCGAATTTATATAAGGTGGTGTTGACGGTGAATTTAGACTTTCGCCGCGGTACTTATTAATGTCAAAATGATGTGTTTGTTATAAACCAGGCGAATTCATATTACAACAAACCCATCATTTTGACATTAATAAGTACCGCGGCGAAAATCTAAATTCGCCATCAACACCACCTTGTATAAATTCGCCTTGATAAGTAGCCTGTTCCCGTACTCCAGGATTTGCAGGTTTCACAGGAACAGCTGTCGCCTTTAATAAACCTTATGTAAAAGTGGCGTACGGGAACAACTTTGGACTAAATCCCACACACCCGGTATAAAGGGTAGCTTGTTTGTTTCGCAGTACTTCACCAGTTTCGTGACATGCTCCGGGGGATGTGAGTGTCATCTCCTGGGAAGTAGCCTAGGGATGTCAGTGGCAAAAATACATCGATGTTTTTCTTTGATTCGATGCATCGAAGGGCATACATCAGTTTGCATAGGATTTTTCAAATAATATTTCACAACAAAATATCGAGCCCTAACCGCCAAAATAACGTAAGCTTTTTTTCAAAATTTTCTTTTTGATACAGCAATGCATCTATATGCTCCAGGAATATCCCTGCATTAAAAAGAAAATTTTGAAAAAAATGTCGCTTACGTTATTGCGGCGGTTAGGGCTCGATATGTTATTAGCAAAATTGTATAAACCCAATAAACACCAAAAAAATATTTCTCCAACATTGGAGAAATTCATAGTTCTCAAGTTGATATCCAAACATCTTTCTCCAACTCATCTCTAACCCACGCGCAGATACGTAAAAAGTGATAGGGATATAAATTTTTAATTATCAAGTGAAAAACTAAAGCTATATAAAGGGGAAGTGTCAAAATTACTGCCGGACTGTATACTGTGAAGTGAATTATTGTAATACGATACTGATTAACTACATAATACAAAAGGAGTAATAAAATGAAAAATTAGTATTTAAATTCATCTATATGTGTCGTTTCAATCAGAAAGCTATAAGGTATTTTTAACCGACTTCCAAAAAAGGAGGAGGTTATCAGTTCGTCGGAATATTTTTTTTATAATTTTTTTTTATTTATGTAACCCCATAACGATTTTGATAATTCTTTTTGCAATAGAAAGGTAGTATATCAGAGGTGGTCCCATACTAATTTGGTTTAGATCCGATCGTTGGATCATGAAATATATATACATATAAACTAAATCGGTTTTTTTTGCTATAAATTACTTGTACTATTTCAATTTAAGTACTTAAATGATATGTTTGAGACCAATTGTAGAATTACATTGGAGTTCAAGTTGAGAACTATCATTTTCTCAACTTGAGAAACAGTCCTTTTTTCATACAAAGAAAAATGCCCTTTTTGTTGAGAACGCTGTGATCCTCCACTTGAGGTACTGTTGAGAAACAACGTTGGGATTTGAGCAATACCTTAGTTCTCAACTTAACTTCAAGTTGAGCTCAAACCTAAATGTTAATTGGGAAGTTAGAAATAAATTACTGCAACTGAGCTAGTTATGTTTAACCTAATGAATACATGATTATTACAGATTAGTGAATGATTAAAACTAAAACTTAGGTTTGTTAACATTTAGCGTTTGAGTAAAAATTGGCTTAGAGAGTGAAAAGTTGAAAATACCATTTGAGACTCGATCAAGATTATTAAATTCAATGAAGGCCCGAAAAATGGGTGCATTGCGGGCATAATTAGTTCTGTGTCTGACAATGTGGAAAATCGGAAAGTAACGAAAGATTCTTATTGGACAAATAAAAGTCATTGGTTTTAAAAGACAAGAACAATCTACATTACTCCGAATAAATAATATCACATAAATAAGAAAGAGTCACAATTGTTCTTCGAGTATCTAACAATTTGAGATTAATTAATTGGCACTGAGCTTTATACGAGGGAATCAGTTGACTAAAGTTAAGTGATCTGAGACAAAAACGGAGAAAAATTTTTTGAATACGTTTAATAGGGTCGATTTGCGATTGCACGTAAGGTCTCCATATAACTGCAGCATATTCCAGTTTAGATCTGACGAAGCAAGTATATAAAAGCTTCAGCCTATAGGGGTTTGAAAATTCAGAGGCATGTCGACGAACAAAACCCAGTATTGAAAAGATTTCCCAATAATTGAATTTATGTGACTTTGAAGGTGAGCTTAGAGTCGAAAAAACACCTAGATCCTTAGTTTCAACAACAACATTCAAGGGAATCCCAGAAATGTTATATGAAGAACTATACGCATTAGATGACTTAGAGAAAGAAATCTAAAAACACTTCGAAATATTGAGGCTTAAATTATTGTTTGTGCACCAAGTATGCAGGCAGTCAATATCCCACTGGAGCTTATGTATGTATATTCCCTACATTAGCGATGGTGTGATTTATCTTAAGATCATAATATCATAAAAGGTAATTGGCAAATGAAAAGCAATTGTTAATGTCATTAATGAATAATAGGAAGAGAAGTGGACCAAGAATGCTCTCTTGTGGGACACCAGATGTAGCTGTGAAAGGAACCGACGAAACATTATCTAGCATGACAACACATTGTCTATTACACAGATAAGACTTAAACCAGTTAATAATACACGAATGAAAACCAATCAGAGATAACTTGTGGATAAGTATATGGGGCACTTGTATCGAATGCTTTTGAGAAATCGGTATAAATGGACTGTACCTGATGACCATTTTGTAATGAAGAAATACAGTATTCATTGAAAACTGCTAGGTTCGAAGTAGTAGAACGTCTAGTCACGAACCCATGATGATTAGGGCAAATCAGATGCTTAACAGAAAAATAGAGCTTATTCTTAATGATGCACTCAAAGAGTTTGTGGACAATTTCGATATGGGTCTATAGTTAGATATATCACTCTTGTTACCACTTTTGAAGATATGTGTGATTGTAACTAATTACCACGCATCAATGAAAGTGCCAGATATAAGTGATTTATTAAAAATTAATTTTATAGGATAGACGAGGGCGAGCAATTTTTGAATAAAACTGATGAAGGGTCGTCAAGATCGATAGTGTAAGTTGACGTATATCATTCATAACATCATCACTGGAGAGTTCAAGAGAGCCGAAATTTATTGAAGAGAGGGACGGAAATGAAGACTTAACAGACAAACCTGATGTGCTATCAGGGACAAATTTTTTTTGAAATTACTCAGCAAATAAATTAACCGCATCATTAAGACCATATGCAGCTGGTTTTTTTAAATTAATAAAACTCCAAAAATTTTTTTGATTTTGTTTTATACGCAGAGAAAATGATACAGGTAAAATGCAGCTTTTTAAAAGAAATTGTAAAATGAAATTTTTTGATATAATTTTACTTCATACAAAATAAAAAATACAGTATTTGTACTTACGACTTTAAAGCGAAATATTCGCAAAACAAAAACGATCGTTATAATATATTCACTTTTTTTTACTGAGGAGAACAAACGACATTAAAGAAATAGCGTCAAAAATTCATATTTTAAAAACTAAAATTAAACATTTTAGAATATTGTCCCAACAAGTTGTAGTGTGACACAATTTTCAACAAGCAAAATAAAACCAGACATTTTTAAAATAAAAACGTTAATTTATTTTCAGTAAATTAGGTATGAAAAATATTTAAAACTAAAGTGTTTTGCATTAGAATTCAAAAAGCTACCTAGCTATAATGAAAAACTTTCATATGTTTGCATCATTTGTCGGAAAAATTGTGTTCAGATAAATAAGTTACTTCAATCTGCAGAAAAGGCGATGAAGTATATACAAACAATATTGCCATTCTAACCCCTAACTACATATAAGGGACATTAGTGGACTTCTTTGACCGAAAAAGGCTTTGGTAAGAGTAACTTACAAAAACAAATTTGTATGGGTTAAATAATAGTTTAAAACTTTCTTAATTTAAATTACAGGAGTTGACCAGCGTGAAGCAAAATTAGCAGGTCCAGCTAGGAAGTAAGGCAGGAACATCTGTATGTATGTATGTATTTATGTATGTATATAGTAATATGTAAAACATCTGTTATTTATTAAATGTTGTAACTTATTTATAAGTATATGTATATCAATATATTTTTGACAATGTGTGTACCAAACGACCTGTTGTGATTTAATAAAAATAAAATTTGAATATCATATTTGAAAACGCATGTTTTTAAAATGAGGAAAAAACATTTTAAGATTTAATTTCAACATGAGCATATTCAATTATCAAACAATCGTTTTTAAAAACGATTTGAAAATGTTCGTATCAAAAACAAAAACATGGATTTTGGAAATTGAATTGAAAATTTTCGTTCTCAAAATTTAAATAAATATTGTAGATGCAAAACCTGGGTCAAAACGTTTTTAAAAGTAAAATACAAATTTGAAAGTAAGATACAAATTTGAAAACGAAAATTTCTCTGTGTACTAATTTCAAAGTTGAACGTAAAATTCCGATTAAGAAACTTCTGTAGACAATTAGATTCCTTCTTATAGCGCTGAAAATTAAGATAATCTTCGGGCCTTTTTGAAGCTTTAAACTTTTGTAGAATTGGTTCCTCAGGTTTTTTAGTATTTGCAGTCCCCTATTATACCATGGCAGCTTATAAGAGTTAATCTTCCATTGAGATTAAAAAGTAACTGATCCCAATCATAGGAGAGTAAGAGCTCGTTTAGAGAGATAATGTCGCAAGAATTATAATTAAGAGAAAGTCGTGCAGGTGGAGAGAATTTATGAAATTGGTAAAATTGTAGTTTAAGTACTATTGGAATGTGATGCATGCCACAAGGTGTTCTTGGCGTTAAGCTTCCGGAGATGTTAAAGTTCATATTTTTGCCAATAAAGATAAGATCTAAGAATCTATTTAGCTTATTACAAAAGCCGTTGATTTGCATAAGATCAAGAGCAAGAATATTATCTATAAAGTAGATCTCAGAAAGAGATTCGACATTAGAAGGCGTTAAATTAATATTGTGAAACATATACGACCAATTAACATTACACAAATTAAAGTCTCCAAGAATACATAGTTGCTTTTCATCAGTAATAGACACAGCTAGAGCACTAATATTATTTAGATGAGACCTATAAAGCGTATCTGAACTGTTCGGAGCTATATAGGAAGCACACACAAAAAGTGGGTTCAACGCTCCACAGACGCGAATACGTAGCTGGTCAATGATTGAATCATTGTCTTCAAGCACCACAACTGATGAGCGGAACACACGACGGACCGCAACTAGTATTCCACCTCCTCTAGTACAGCCCGTTTTGACAGCATCACGATCTTTACGGTAAACATAAATAAGTTAGCATCGAAGTATTCGCGGTCATAAAAATCCGACGTCAACCAAGTCTCAACAACTCAGTATATCCAGTAAAAAAACGGTGGTGAAGTCCTTTATGGGGATAAAGTTTCCAGAGGTGAAATTTTAGGTAGCACACAAATTCTTACACACATGGTTGCTTTTCAGCACTAATGAAAGCAACTTAAGAAATATTTGAAAAACAAATTCATATAGTGCATTAATTTTGAAAAAATGCAATATAATCTATTTACTTTGATAAATATTTATAAAAAATATATTAGAACTATATATTAGAGCGCTGATTGGAGCGCTCTGGGCATTGCTGCCAAATAATAGTTATACTTAGAAATGCATCCCTGGTCCTTGTTCTTGCTGTATTGCATCGCGGTGAGTTCACTTTTTTCAGAAATTTGACAACAGAACAAAATGAAGGAAAGTATTTTTTTTTGCTAATTTTTGCTATTTCTATTGTTTAATATAAATTTATTTCTTTTCAGGATATGTTGAGGCAACAAAGAAGGCGCAGTTGAAAAATGAAGCTATCATGACGGTAACCAGAATCGAATTTCGGAAAGTAAGTCTGCATTGTGCAGCATTATAATTATTGTATTAAAAAGTATAATTAAATGAAATTCTGTTTTATAGAAATGTTGTAAATGCTGTGGCCAAACATTTGGTGATCTTTCCGAAGAGTTGAGAAACCGAAAATATGCCAAATGGTAGGCAGCTTGTATTCACAATTGCCTGAAGCATGGCGAAATTCCTTTGACGGAACCGGCAGCCGACGAAGGTGCCCATCAGCTAGGGGATCATGCGGTAGGGCGGTGATTTCAGGACAACCTTTACCATCGCCTGAGACATTAGCTTCAGCGCCACCACTAGCACCAAATTTACCATATATATATATATCGTCGTTTAAAGTGCAAAACCGCGTATCAACAAAATGCAAAACCGCGTAGAAATTATTTTCTAGAGCGTAAAAACACTCATATTTCAAAATGGTTCTCTTTTTTAGAAAGCAATCGCATATTTGCCTAGTATATTTCAGGACGTGTGGTCCAGTTTTCGGCAGCCAATGTCAGTTACGCGGTTTTGCGACGATATACATGAGCTAATAAGGAAAGCGGAGAAATACGCGATGTTCGCTGGCACAGCTCTCAATTTTGATGATGTAAAAGCAGCTATAAATAAGATAATCTTCAGAAATATTTAAAACTATTTGTTTTGGTTTTTCAGCGCATTAATGCAGCACCCAGGGTTGTATTTACCGTCTATGAAAATGTTTTAGGAAGCGTTCCAAAATTAACTCCGAGCAACTAAAAGTTGGTTAGATTTAAGTGAAATAGTTCTTTATTAAATATGTATTCCTCTTATTTAGTAAAAAACAATAATTTTCAGAACAATATTTAGGTATGAAATGGAGTAAATAAAAATCTACGAAAATATATCTTGAATTTTTTGTCATAGAGCCATTATTAAATACATATCTATACAGAATTAATGTGCTAGAGAGAGATAAATATACAAGTGCAACGCTCAACGCTCTAATTCAAGTATATATATCGCATGTTTAATAACATAACGAAGTATTTCAAAATTTCAATTTTGTGGGAAAACACAATCAAAGTTTTATCATTACATAAATGTTACTTCCGGCAGGTTTTAGGAAATCACGATACAAGTTTGAAATGCAATTTCTCAAAAACACGACTACAGATTTTCTCCAAAGTGTCTTAGAATGCTTCTAGTTCACGAAATTCTTAAAATATTTTTTTTTTTAGTTTAGTGTTAACCATTTATGAGTTACGAAGGATTTTCTTGCAGTCACTTTGATTTACGCCAAATCAGCCTTTTCGTGAGTTCCGCCCGAACACAATTTCCTCCGAAATTTTTTCATCCACCCCTGGTGAATACACGGAAACGAAATTCAAAAAATGACCCAGCTCGGGAAAATGAAACTCCTGATAAAACTCAATATTTCGGAAATTAAACAAGATATTCGAAAACAGATGGCGCTGTTAGAAAGATCTTGATTAATTTAGTACGACTACATTTTTAACTTAATTTGTTCATCCAAGCGACGATATTTGAATGTTACTCGCGTAATTTTGAACTTGTGTGCAAATTTTCGGAAAAAAAGTTAAGCAGAAGATATTTTCGCAGATTCACAATTTATTTAAAGTAAATCTATCAGCCTTATCGCCAATTCCATGTAAATAAATCGCTCCCATAACTTAATTTAAGCATTTAATATATTTCACAGTTAACTTTAATACTAAATTACAAATATTTGTGCAACCGCTTCGACACAGTAAATAAAAAAATGGGTATTAATAAAATAAGTATTCTTAATACATTTATATTTCAGTTAAACATGAGATGTTTAAGCGCACTGCAATATTTTTGTATCAATTTCTGAACTAATTTTCACCACCTTAAATTGCAGCACAACACTCTAATTGCCGAAAAAACGTTGCCTGCAACCCTAGTCCTTTATGGGGACCAAATATGGTGAAAGAACAGCTCAGTTTGTTTACTGTATATACTGAGCTCAACAAAGGCTGAAAGGTGAGCTGCGAACTAAAAGAGCGAATTATGTGCGTTTTGGTTCTAATGCCAGACATACTTTGGAAGTAAATTCTGAGACTGGATTTAACTTCCGTTTCCAATGATTTTGTTAAGTTGCTTGCGTATCAGCTGGAATTTTTAGTAAAAAATCATTCGCTGGCCATAAGGTCGGATCAAATAGCTTTCCGTAGTGTCTTGCGGATACACCAAATTTAAAATTAATGCTTCACACATTCTTTAGAAGTGTGTAGATACCCACAGGTAAGGTGCAGTAGCGACGTGTTTGACCACAATCCTGGCAGTTATGACATTGAACAGGGCCTCTACGCTTATGGGGTTCTTCTACGGAGATTTTACGGTGTAGAAGATATCGCAATTGATATATTTGATGCACTTCCCCTTTCCTCAGATTATGAAAGCAAGGTTCTAGCTCTATTTTGAACATCGATTGAGGCATGCTTTCTTTATTTTTGATGTTGAAAACATTGCGCACCTTAAAACCGTTTTCCCTAAGAGCATTTTCTATCTCTTGTGAGTTCACACTGGACTCGATGCCTTTTATGACAACTTCTAGTCCTCGGCTACTTTTAAGTTGATAGGTGTAATAAGATTTCTTACACTTATCAAACTCATTGGTAATTTTACGAAAAGTATCCTCGATTTGAGCCTGTATTTTCACTTCGTGTATATTACCCTTTTTAATAGGAACCACACGAAAATTATTTTTCCCTACTAGTTACTAGATACTCTCTCTATCAGAGCATTAGAACTTGGTTCTCGTAGATAAATAGGTGGAGGTTTGTATTTTTTAACTACCTGTTGGTTAGAATCATTATTCATATCAGCGAGAATACTAAAACCATTATTCGCCGCCGATGTAGAAGTACCTGAAGTGACTACTTTCAAAATTTTATTTTTTGGGGTTTGTTTTCCATTTTTTTCGGGCGTGCGCTATCGCTTTATGAATATGTAACGATCTAACCCAGTCTGAACAGTAGCATTTTTTGCTTGTTTTTCTTCTTCTTTGTTTGTTGCCGTCGAAGTATTAGTATCCGCATTGATCACTGCTGGAGAGCAAGATGATATTCTTTGCTTGGCTGCATCTGCTGTTTGTGATGGTGTGTTAGAAGTATACGAGTTTTCTTTAGCGTTGTTGTTGCTTGTTTTGCTTTTTGGGCTGTATGCAGTAATTGTCAAATATGCATTTCTTTTGCTTGCGCTTTGCATTCACGATTGAGAGAAATAGAGATTGCGCCAATCGCGGTACCGCTAATCCGCTCTTTGTGATTTTGACAGAATCAGCTGTGTGCGTGACGTCATCTTGGTGTAATTGTTGATTGTGAGCATGCGAAAAAACTAAATAACAATTTTAATATTTGTGTGTTAATATTTCTGCGTGGTTTTAAACAATTATTGAGACATTACAAAGCAAAACGAAGTATGCAGTGGCAAAGTGTAATAGTGAAAACAAAAGGAATGCGTGCGATATAAGTTTTTTTTTTCGTTTCCTACGGACCCAAACCTGGCGAAAAAGTGGAAGCACTTCTGCCGGCGAGGAGATGCATTAAACACCAAATCGAGCTTCGTGTTATGTGTATGAGCTATGTGCTTCTACATGGAACCATGTTGGCCTTTCCTTGGTGAATTGTAGTAGGTACATTTCCATGGTGAATGTAGACAGTTGCTGGTTTAGTTTGCTGGCAATGGCATACATACAAACGCAGTTTCTACAGGAAATAGGTACATGAACTTCACTACCTCAATACTTACTTTTGTTAGTACCTGATTCTTTTTAGTGCTGGTATGAGGTAATGCACCAGTGGATAAGGTCGCCAGGCGCTAATTCAAGCGGTATCTTACCGCGCTGTTACGTACCTAATACAAAACAGTGCCTAAATTATTAAACATTTAAAAGTTCAGCTTAAATTATGTTTTACTTACATAGAATATTTGTTGCCAAAGAAGCCACACTCAAGCATCCTCTCGGAAATGGTACAAAAATCATCAAATAAAAGCTATGGAGTCAACAGCTGTGGAGTTTATGGTGGTTGGCTACCGTCCACAAATATAAATATGCACTCTGCATGGCTTTTTACAATGGCGAGTCCAAAAATTCACTTTGCTGCACAACTTCCTTTTGGTCTACATGAAATTGCAAACACTGTTAATACATCCATTTTTTCATGTGCTAAAAATCGTACTTACCTAAAGGGCTACATGTCCAAAATTATTGCTACGTGTTCCCAATTAATCAATCTTTGTATATTTATTGATTCCTGCAAAATTGGGCCATGTAATATTAAAATAAACCCATTTTTCTGCATTGTTTACATATTTTTATATGCGTTTTGGCATTTCTCTCTCGCATTTGCACCAAGATGACGTCACGCAAAAATTACGCTCAAAAATCCTCTCTCATTGGCGCAATCTTGTATTCTATCATTCTTGCTTTGCATTGAGTGCTTGCGCTCCTTTAGGGAAGCGCCCTTGACACTCATCTCTCACTTAACTACCGTTCGTATTTTGCATGTAAACAGTGATGCCAGACATTCTCTGTTAAAAATCCCACGAAAATGGGGAAAAAATCCCTCAATTACCCACAGCTTAAAAATTTATCCCACAAAATTCCCAACGAATTTAAACATATACATGTTTCAGTAGTAAAGAAGTAAAATTCATATAAATTCATATAATAATAATAATTGGCGCTTACACATATGTGCTTCTCCTCCAATTTGTGGCGTGCACACAGGGGAGGACACAAAGGGGAGCGACCTACAGTTTTACGCCGACTCCGAATGGCGAGTGTATTTTGATGAGAAGCTGTTTTTCATGGCAGGAGGTTTGCCATTGCCTGCCGGCTTCACTTTCAATTTTTGCTCACTCACTAAGGGCCTAAACAAATTTTTTGGTGACTTTAAAATTGAAGCACATTCATGTGCTATTAACCATTTCATCAGATAATTTGCTCCGCTTTTTACATGATACACCAGTTACAACTGAAAAGATTCTTTCTTACTCAGCGCTTGAATTGGTTAACGTAAGAAAATTTTCGAAATTGTCCTTATAATTTTTAACAATTATATACCATTTCACTCCACATCACATCTACAGAAAGATTAATTACGTAAGAATGTCGAATATTCTTGAATTTGGATCAATTATGCAACAATAACTGCATCAAAAGAAAATCCCTTATTTGTTTGAAATGTCCCTTTTTTCCCTTTTAATAATTTTTGTTGCAAAATATCCCTCAAATGGGGAAATTACCCACAATCTGGCATCACTGCATGTAAACAATAACTTATTTATTTTTATGCACATTGTTGTTTTATGTCTTATTGTTTATTTAGGTATTTTTCGCGATCACGGCTTGATTTTTTATACTGCTGAGGGCAGTTCGCGACAACACAAAACTCCAATAATAGTTTAGTGTGTCTGGTTAAGTATTATTAGTTACACGATAAATATGATTTTTTTATGGAGCGAATAAGGAACACGTCCGTACTCAACCGCAACTGAAATCACAGTATACCAGTAGAAAAGCATGAACGAAAGACACAAGATCACGCCTTCCCTAAAGAAACAAAAAAGTTATTTTCTAGCTGTTGAAATCTCGACGCCATCTTTGTTGTAAGAAGTAAGCAACGAAGAGAACAAAAAAAAACGCGTAATTGTTGAACGCATGAATAATCATTTTTATTATGCAAATTCTCATGTCGCTGTGTAAAATTATTCTTTACCTTATGTGTGCACACGTTGTCACAAGCGAAAATTAAGAAAATTGCAGTAAAAAGCCACCACCAAATTGTAAACAACGAACAAATGTAAACAAACGTCTAATGTCAAAGTCGCCCAACTTTTTTCCTAAATCCGATTATAACGGGCTACTAAGAAGAAGGCGTGATCTTGTATTTTTGGTTCATGAGTAGAAAAGGTTTTTGTTGTTGTGGCTGTTAATTTGGTCCCCATAAAGGACTTGAGGGTTGCGAGCAACTGTTTTGTCGCATTCAGGGTGCTGTGCAGCAAAATAATGTGGTGAAAAATTTTAACATCGGATAAATGGCGAGAGAAATATTGTTATGCGCTTTATAAGTAAACATGAACGTAATAAAATATTTTATACTGCAATACAACTAATTAGCGCTATTTTTACAACTCGAAGTGATCTTAAAAATATTTGTGATGAAATCTGTACTTTATGAGTTATATGAAAACTATGTTATATGCAAAAATATATTCCGATTTACTTCAAATAACTGGTGTAAAATGTTATTTATATGGATCAAATTTTAATAATAATATTTATTCCGATTTACTTCAAATAACTGGTGTAAAATGTTATTTATATGGATCAAATTTTAATAATAATATTTATTACCTTCATCTACATTGCTTTCATTGAATGTTTCCTCGAGTAGTTGCAGTTTTCTTCAATTGTCTCTAGCAGACTATACCCGTTAAAACTAAATAATTTCACAATTTCCACCCTATTATAGAATTATATTTTAATAAAATGGGATCAATTACTGAAGAATATAAACTCCGATCAAATTATAGTACTGAATGCTTGAGAAACAATTATTTAAATCAAATGATCAATAGTGAAGGCACTCGGAGCGTATTTTGGAACACGGACTAAACTATGCATATTAAGACTAAACAGTTTCTCATAAGGTTATGTTTTAATATAATATGATTAATTACTGAAGAATATATTAACTCCATTCAAACTATAGCATTCATTGTTTGACAAACTATTTAAATCAAATGATCAACAGTGAACGCGCTCGGAGCGAATTTTGGAACACTTCATAAAATATTTACAGAGGATGTATATTATTTGGTAGAGATCATGTACTTAACAAAGTGTGATTGAATTTGACATTGCTCTCAGAAGAACCATCCTATAAAGTCAAATTGAAAAAAATGTGTATGAATGTTGACTCGTTTGTTTATATTTTTTGACATAATAGTACCTGAAAAGAGAGCCGCACTGAGTTGTCAATAACACCTTGTTTAATACACCAATGATACAAATATTTAAAGATAAAACCGCTTGCTCAATTCGTCGGCCATCATTTATTTTTTGAAGTTTGTCTACTTTATAAAATTGAAATTTTGAGAGCAACTCAAATGCCAAATAAAAGTAAAACAAAATACAAATAGATGAAAATATTGAAATTTTATTTTATTTAAGACTGAAAATGAGAATGTATTTGTGAGATTGAAAATTTGAAAACCTTTTTTTTATGTTAGCGAACTTCAAAAATGTTCAGGCTGCCTGTCAGCGGTTTTACCTTAAAATTTTTGTATCATGAATACACCTTGGTCGAGATATCATGAAAGTTTTCCTTTATTTATTTTTACTTAAAATCTTTGAAAATTTATCTTGACTTTTTTTCTGTAGAATACGTGTTATTTTTTTACGATTTTAAAAAAAGGAGGACAGTCGGGTCTACGTAACCAGAACGACCTGAAGGTGGGTGCTTTAAGATTCATTTTGTAAATATGTGCATATAAAAACAATTGCGATGTTTTATTATATTTTAAATTATGAGTTTTATTCGTTCAATTTTTTATGTATAATAGTTTTGAGAATATTTTTGGTTCTGTTGTATTCTTTTATTGCATGCCTTAAACGTTTTTACTTTAGGTTATAATGTTGAAGAAGGCACTTTAGCTAGGTGCGATCAATTTAGCATATGTGCGTAAAAGCATGGAGTAGGTATACGGCTGGGTTGCCGCGATTCTCTACCATCTTGTCAAAGGAGAATTGGTGGCTATCACGGAATCCATCGTCAATCGATTATGGATGGCAACGGAATCTTAGTTGGGTTATCGATGGACAGCGCCACTGAAATGAAAATGTTTTTTATTATGAACTAAGTTTCAAAAAGTTCAAGGTGATACAAATTAACAAAAAAAAAAATTTAAAAAAGAAATAAAGTATCTCAATTAAAATTTCCCGGCAGCCACAAAAATGCACAAACGACAATAACGCAAAATTTGCTTTATTTCACTTTTAAATGGGAAACCAAAATCTGACTTTTGCTTTATTTCCAACAAAGGTTGGAAATAAAACAAATTTTGCCTTATTTCTCATTGCTTATTTATACTATTTGTAAAAAAAACAGTTTACTGACAGAAGGAAAAGAACTTTGTTTATTCCGAAAATACAATTAAACCAAGGCACATTGAACAGGTAATATCAGTATAGCAGCTGATTTGATTTTTTCGAATTATTTGTTCTCGAAAATGTCAAATATTTTACATTTCTTCTCACAAAAATTCTAAATTGTTAAAATCTATGTGCATGTGAAACATTTTCCATACAAAACCAGCGATTAAATAGCAGCTTTTGGAAAGCTCGCCCAACTCAGCAGCACAACCGCTGATTACTGGGCCTGGCACAGGATGATGGATCAATGCTTCGAGAAGCGAACCAATTTACTAAGAAAGAAAGTTGCAACAATTTTCATTTTTTCAATTTAAATTTTTTACCTTTTTCGTATTTCGCATGGCACGCTTTGATGAAGAAGAAAAAAATCAGAACAGTTTTTGGCACCTTCGATACCAGAAGCAACAACAAAATACAGGCAAATGTTGTTTTTGCTCAAATGCTCTAAACCTGTTTGATAGGCCCTGAATTAAACAAAAAATGTGATACAATTCATATGAAGAAAGTAATATTCACAAAATATTTTTACTTATGAAAAGTAACAAAATATAGGAAAAGCATCGTCTTTGAAAACTGCTCCGCATATTGGACATAGCGCTTTTGTATGAATGTTTTCTGCATGCTTTTTAATATGTTATTATTGCGAAGGGAGGGGTGGGGCGGGGGACGCAAGGGCGACGTCGAACGCGGTGCGGGGTGGTGCAGGGCGGCGCGCGAACGCGGACCGCCGCGACGCCGGGCACTTTCAAATTTGTATACTTACAAATCCGTCCATTTAATTTGTTCATGTACTACTTTTTTCAAATGTAACTGGGTGACTACCTACATATGTATGTGCACTATTTTGCTTTATTACTCAAATTGTTAAGTTTAAAAGTTGGTCTTATTGCTCAACGAGAAATGAAATAAAGCAAATTTGTGTTATTTCACATTCGATTGGGAAATAACACAAATTTGCGTTATTGCCGTTTGTGTTATTCCACAAACCAAACTCCAAAAACTTTACAACCTCTATGTGCCACCAGCCCTTAGTGTTTTTGCCAATGACATGGCCATGGAATGCCCAGGAGATGGCGTTTGTTCAGCTATCCAAATCATTGCACCGACGGCGGTAGGCAGTACTGCTGGTACATATTTACCACAGCAGTGGCTGCGGCATTTTGTTCTGCAACAATTGCCTGCAATGATGATATGTCCTATAATGTCGACGAACAAAGATATAAAATTGAAAATGACTAACCTTATTCCCGGCTGATTTGGGAGACCACTCTCGGTCACGACCAGAACATATTTACCAAGCGGAAAAATCGCAGGGCTTGCAGTAGTTCTCCTTGCAATCACCGTTGATGATGCTGTGCTTGTAATTAATAGTCTGAAAAGAAAGCAAATTGCATTAATCAAATGTAAAACACATCAAACCAATAAATTTAAATAATTTGTTTACCATTTCACAAACTGAATTACCAAGAAATAGAAACTCACCGCGATGCGATACAGAAATAAAAACCAACAGGGCTGCATTTTCTTGGTAACCAACACAAGCGCTCAGAGCAATCTGATCCGCAATATTATTTTCTGAAAAATAAGCGTTGAAAAGAGTTTTTAAACATGATCATCACATTATCGAATTAGCGCACACTATTGTGTTTATTTTTACTAGAATATAATTGTGTTATCTCTGACTTTTTTTCAATGTTTCCTAATATTCGTTCTTTTGGTATGCAAAAGCAACCATGCGCTCAATTTATTGTGGGGAAATTTGGTCCCCATAAAGGACCACGAAACAGCTACAAAAACAAAAACCTTTTCTACTGGTATACTGTGACTGAAATGAAGTGTCAAGAAAATTTATTGTGAATTTGGTGTTAGTCGAAGAGCTGAAGGTGCTGCCGTTTCAAAATTTCTATTGCGTGCTTGAAGGACAATCTGCACTTACATGAGGCGATTTTCCTAGAGATTCGACATCGCCTGAGAATACGCCTGCGAAGTTGCTTAAAAAACAGTATTTCTACAGACAAGAATACTTAAGAACTTATTGCAAAAATTAGAAATAAGATTTTTTTATGTACCTTCTAAGGCAATAAAAATGAAAACCTTAGAAGGCAAATATCTCGAACAAATGGCGCGATAGAAGAAAACTAAGAATGCAGTTTATCTACATTTGAATACTACTTCATGGTCTGATGTATCCTTTTTGGCACATTCTTACGTTACTACAAATATTCTACCACATATTTTTAGAGATCTACCACTATTTTTATTAAAAATCTATCTCTAATTTGGTTTCTGAAGGGACAACACTGCTGCAAACATAAAAAGTATATTAAGAGTGTGAATATTATGAGGGAGAGGGTAAATATAAAAAATATGTTGTTGTGTCCTTTTCCACATCGCGAAGTTAGCTGAGAATTCACCCACAATATCATTCGGCCATTGTTTCTCAAAAGCTTGCATCGTTTCAAGCATTTTTATACCTTTCATGAGCATGAAATGGTATTATAACTGTGGTCCGATGTTTGTAAGTACCAGAATAAAAAGAGATCGACCCATTAAAATGTATACTTATATGATCAGAACGTCGAGCTGAGTCGATTTAGCCATGTCCGTCTGTCCGTCTGTCCCTCTGTTTGTATGCAATCTAGTCTCTTAGTTTTCGAGATATCCGGATAAAATTTGGTAGGTGGGTGTATTTTCATAATGTATTAATCATTTGTCGGGTCCGGAAGATTCGGACCACTATAACATATATACAACTGATTGCTCAGATATGAGATTTTTCGTTATAACTTCTCCATTTATGCGGCTAGGAAAATGAAATTTTGCAGTACTTGCACCCAGTATCAACAGAATACGTACGTACAAAGATCGGGTAACTATAACCTATAGCTCCCATACAACTGATTGTTCAGATATGAGATTTTTCGCTATATCTCCTCCATTTATATAGCTAGGACCATGAAATTTTGCGCTGTTTCCACACATTATCAATATAAGACTTACAGTGAAAATAGCAAAGATCAGGTAACTATAACCTGCAGCCCCCATACAACTGATTGTTCAGATATGAGGTCTTTTATCATAACTCCTCCATTTATGCAACTAGGAACATGAAATTTCGCACCATCTCCACTCATTATTAACAGAATACTTACAGTGAAAATAACAAGGATCGGGTGACTATAACATATATGTATCTTCCATACATCTGATTGTTCAGATATGGGATTTTACTGTAAAACTCCTTTATTTGAACAGCTAAAACCGATAAATTTCGTAAGATATTTTATAAATAATAATACAAAGTCTACTGAGAAAATCGTCAAAATCTATGCTGTATAAGCTTTATCTCCTATACCACTGATTGTTCAGATACCAGTTTTTGCGATATATCTCCTTTATGTAGGAAACTAAACCCAATAAATTGTGTTACCGGTTTACATACCGATCACATAGCAGTGAAAATCACTTAGATTTGTGCTAATAAAAGGTATATCTTCCATACCTCTGATTGTTTAGATGCGATTTTTTATATAAGTATGTAACTCCTCTATCGATGTATGCAGATGTATTCAAAAGCAGTAATCTGTCAAAGTAAAATTTGCAGATGTTCATGAAAGGTATGAAGCCTTCGGCATAGCCGAAGACAGCGCTGCTCTTACTTGTTTTAAGGCCTGCTCAAACAGGCGCGGTGCGGCACGGTGCGGTATAATCCCGTACGATATGCGGATCCAAATACCATGGCGGTATATGGGAGCACTCAAACAGACGCGGTATTGGAAGTGCGGTACACCGCGGTACAGAACTCTACCGCAGCATGCAGCGTTCACCGCGCGGTATGCGAAGATATATCGTAAGCAGAGTTACAATTTAGAGCTAGAGTTCTACCACATATTTTATCTACAAAAGCGCTATAGATTATAAATTCTACCTTTTTCATGATAAAAAACGTGAGTTTAAAAGTGCTCGTAATACATACGTGATATTCTTTGGTTTTGTTTCTCACAAAGTAAATAAAATAAAGTTGAACTTTTTCGTTTGTTTGAAAAATGTTTTTCAAATCTGGCAATGGAAAATTCACCACCTTCTTTTCTTCTCAAATTTATTTCGTGAACCCATCTTCTTTTTTTAAACATATACATAAATTAAGAACTTTGCAGGATAAAACAAAGATGTAGGCATATTCATACATTTTGTTTTCTTCATCGAGAAGTGCTGCTAATAGCAATAATTCGTCCTCAGAGCTTTAGCTGTCCATCGCGAAAATCAGATTTATAATATATGTATAAATTTAGAAGGAGGAATGCGTAGAGTGCCGTTAATTTGAGCTCGTCACATGGCAACAATGTTTCTTGCTAAACCGCACTATACCGCACCGCGCCTGTTTGAGTGCCTTTGCGTATGTCGTTACCGCGTATCGTACGGGATTATACCGCGCTGTACCGCACCGCGCCTGTTTGAGCAGGCCTTTAAATAATATTGAAGTTGTGAGTTTGACTAATAATAAAATAGATATAGCTTTATTAATAAAAACAATAACCACATTTATTTAAAACAACAAAAGTAAATTTTGTGTTAAAAGTAAAAAAAAAGATCCATTCCGTATACGCCTCGCAGACGTAGATTATACTTTTAGGGTTAACCCTTTCAGTACAAAAATTCAACCACTGGTTCTAAAAAATTTTAAATAGGTATACCGGTTAATTTTGGATCGTTCATTTTAAAAATCACATAAAAAAATGTGTAATGCTTTGAGGTTTGCAGTCCTTCAGGGTCCTTTTTAATGGTCAGTGATATCCTAGGTGTTTAAAAAAGAAAGGGATCTCAGCTATTTTTATTTTTTGCTTTCATGAAATATATTTTAAAACTATGAATAATACCTAATAACTTTTCCGAATCTCAATTCCACGGAAATATGGTTAGTATTTTTCAATAGATTATATTACTCACTATCGAGTTTTCTGCCGCTTTTTACTTTTTTGACAAACACGGTCAACTGCAATTGCAGCTTGCACTTTAGTTTGATATATAGCTCAATTCTGTGGTTGCTACAGATCGGCCTAACTAAGTGGTATGACTGAGCACTTATATATAGATACTAAAGGCCTGAACTGCAAAACATAGCGACATGTAACACATCAAGCAAGTTTATATCATGTCGCTTATGCCTGATTGAAAGTGATATATGAAGACATTGCCGAATAAATTCAAATGAAATCATGCATCAAATTTATGCATGTCAACAAAAGGAACACATGCGACATATGCAGCATTATTATTTACATTGTATATACGGGAAGGGATTTTCCGAATTTTGTAAGCTCCTACTATAGTAAAATTTATTAAACAATTATGTAATTAAAAATCTATATACCAACAGTGGGCAAACGTGGCTCTTTAAGCCAAATGCGGCTGTTTGCTTAGCAAAGTGCGGCTCTTTTTACTTTCTCCTTGCTTAGAACATTTTTGCTCTTTTTACTTTTTAAAATACATATTTCATACATATTACACATATACATACAAATTTTACATACATAATTTTACGCAAATCCCTAAATTGAATTTGATGGTTTGGAAGTTGAAATAGTAAAATACGACTAATTAAACTTGTAAGAAATAAGTAATTATTCGTTTAGTCAGTAAACTGTGTCAGGATAAGAATTCAGGATTTGTTTTCTTACGTTTTCAATTTTATACTTTTTACAGGTCTATTCTGCGCTGGTAACATAAATTTTATAACCGGTAATTAAAGTGTCTGTCAATTTTTAAACCTTTTTCGCATTCTGTGCTCTTTTGTAACCGGTAAATTTGGTTACCATCTCAGAAGCTGGTAACAAAATATTGCCCCGCGAAATATGCAATACAGGAATTTCCACAAATCTTCATAGCTGAGTTTCTGAATACTTTCACTGCATTACCAACGCACCTAGAATCGCGGTGACAAGAAGTGGTAACATTTTTTGGTAATAAAATTTTCCGGTCACAAAATCTTCGGTAAAGTGCAGAATAGACCTGTTAATGTAAACAAAATTTCTATCAGCTGTTCGTCTAGTTTGTAAGTTTCTGCAAATTTTCTGTTCGCGTACTATTTTGGATACTTTTCTCTTGTGAGAGAACAGATGATATTTCGTCGGAATTTCGCCGTTGGACATTTTTTACTGGAGATTTTAAACGAACGTACCTATTGACTATCCAACATTTAACAGAATTGTTACGAACGGCTTTAACTGACCTAAAACCAAAGCCAAAGGAATCTTTTGAATTTTCTTTTATATCTATCTTACGTACAATAGAATAATAATAAAATTAATGTTTTTCATTTCTAATAATAATTTTATTTAAAAATAAAGTTTTTGTTTTTTTTATTCTTTTTTGTGGCTCTTTGCAGCATTTAGAACTCTTAGATATGGCTCTTTTCGGCCTCGGCCTTGCCCACCCTGCTATATACATTTTCATACAAGGCAGGATTAAACAGTATTAAAAATATGCTGCAGAAACACAACAGCAAACAACAGCTGAGCTAAGAAGCAATTACATGCTATAACAGTATGTTTGAGATGGAATGGCATAGCAATGCATGAAATTTTTGAAAATGACATTTTAATAGATACGCCGGGAAGAAGTAAAGAAAATACTTAAATTTATATTTTGTTACCTACTTCACCGATTTGAAATCTGAAAACTATACCTTTCATGAGCATGAAATGGTATTATAACTTTGGCCCGATATTTGTAAGTACCAGAGTAAGAAGAGATAGACTCATGAAAATGTGTACTTATGTATGTGATCAGAATATCGAGCTGAGTCTACTTAGGCTTATGGCAACCGAACCTCAGTTGGGTGGCTACTGGCTGAAATGGTTTTACAGATGGCAACTGCAAGCTGGCAACTGAGTTGCTATATTGGCAATTGCATTTTTGTGGTCGCTGCGGTAATAATCGAAGATTGTATACCTACATATAAGGTAAACTTCGTAGCGACGCCCATGCTACCATTAGCAAATTTCCGCATATTCTACAACGCGCTTCATGACCATTTTTGCCATTTTGTATATGCATAACCTGAAGATAATTTAGGTCGGCTGTCTTAAGTGAAGTCATTCTAAAAGCTTACCCAACAAGGACTGAAAAAGTGCTTCCCTGCATGCTTCCTAGAAAAGTGTTTCCTATTTATAATTTACACAGATAAACCTAAGTAAATGTTTATATTACTTAGCATTACAAATAAGATTCAATAGGCATTTTAAGTCTAAATAAAACTATTTGATATGAACCTTACATAAATTCCTTAAAGAAGTATGATTTTTATGAATTAAGAAAGCTTTTTAAAGACCTTCTTCAAAAAGCGTCCTACAAAAGCCCTTCTGAAAGCTCATAATTGAGCACTCCATACAAAAAATGAAGGAGAAAGGAAAAAAAGGCCTTTTGGATGAGATTTTAGATCCTGAAATTACCTTCTGGGTATTACTTATGTATGACCCCACCGCCGTGTACCTGATCAGGAACTTGCACATTTTTGGCATTTGCCTGAAAAAAATTGAGATTTTAAACAAATAAGCTAAACAGAAAGAAGGTAAACTCACCAGATATTCAACATGTTAGAAAAAAAGTTTCGCTATCATTATGACAGAAAGCTTAACCTTTTGTTCGTAGCAAAATCTGCTTAAAATTAGAGAGGTGTCTGCATTGGCCTTCATTAAAAAACCAGGACAACTTTAGTGTGGACCAGGACACCAGGACAACTTTAGTGTGGACCAGGACACCAGGACAATTTGTCTAAATCAGGACAAATCCTGGAAAACCAGGACGTCTGGCAGCCCTATTCTAGATATTGTGTATATCAGTTATGACAGAAATTTTTCTTTCATAAGTGTTCATGCGAACATTTGAATTGATTAATTGTTACCTTCGTTCTCTGAATAATATTCAAGAATATACTATCTATTTGTCAACATTTCAGAACAACGATTATTATCTTAAGGGGTTTCTACGTTTGTTGAAAAGCAAACGCTTTGGAGCCGGAGTCGATTTAGACTCGGAGATTGTGGGCTCTCCGCTGATGCAGCTAACGCCTGAGGCTATAGATTGGCGTACCAAAGGCTTCAACACCCAACCGGATAATCAAAAAACCTGTGGCTCTTGTTACGCCTTCAGCATAGCCGAGAGCATTGAGGGACAAGTATTTAAACGGACGAGACGGGTATTACACCTCAGGTAAGCCAATTCCTTGTACAATATTTTTCACACGTATTTTGAAGCTTATTAACGACCACATTAGCCACGTTTTATCTGAAGTAGGAACCTTTTCCGTGTATGGCACGATTATGTATACCGCTTTAAAAGATGTGTTGCGGAGGGCATATCTCAGGTCCTTTATACTCTCGTTTCAGCCCCCAGCAGATTGTCGATTGTAGTGTTTCGCATGGTAACCAGGGTTGTACTGGTGGATCTCTACGGAACACGCTGAAATATCTACAGGAAACCGGGGGCATTATGCGTGAACAGGATTACAGATATGTTTCGAAGGTAAGAGTACAAAAGGGTTTTCTGGTGCTCAGAGTTTTTCAGGTGTTCAGCGCTTTACACAAAAGCACGCCACTCTAATTGTATTTGGTCTTTTTTATGGCATCCAAGGTAGCGTTTATTGAATGTTGAAAATATCAAAAGCGCTTCTTTTCGCATGGAAACCCTATATTTACTGTTGTTTATATCAGAAACCGATCATAAAGTTTATAATTAAATATATGTAACTTTTTAGTAAACATTTTTTAGTTTTAGTTTTGCTCAGAAAATAAAAGTAATTATTTTTTTGCTTAAAATTTGGAGTTCAGTGCTTTTTATTTTCAATTTAAGTCACTTACAATTACAATTACTCATTGACAGCATTGACGGTTTTTAACATCAGTTGTGTCCTAGACCACCCCCTCTAACTATGGTAACTATAACTTGTATTTTTGAGATTGCAATTAGAATGTTTGATTGAATCAGTGACTTGATTGCATTCAAAATCATTGCAATAAGAAGTGCTTATAATCAAAAGGATTGTAGTCGTGGGCTATATTTGATTGTAGGTTGTAGTTTTTACAATCAGAAAAAAAAACAATCAATTTTGATTGTAATCGTATTAGTAGCACAATCGTTGCAAATTTTTACAGCTCCGCAAAAGTTACGTATTTTTATCCCTAGAATCGAAATCTTTAGTAAAAATATGTATATCTATCCGGTCGAAACCGAAAGTCGGTGATAACACCAAAAGATAGAGCATCCTCCATTTAGTAGGTCACATTTCCCTTCATTTTAAAGGGGTGGAGGGTGGTCTAGGACACCCTGTATAAATTTGTATTGCATACGTAAAGGAATTTTTAAAAGAATCATCATCTGCATTTAAAGTGGTGACCTGAAATTGACTGTAATTTTAATGTGAGCAGGCGGGAATTAAAACGTAAATAGTTTTAAGGCTTTTGCTAACCCCTGCGACCGCAACATATTCGAATAAGTTGCAGGGTCTTACATGTAAATGTTTTGGTACTAAAATGGTATATACATACATAAAACATTTTTCAACTGTGTTTTTTTTTTGCAGAAAGGTGTATGCCAATTTGCCCCAGAGCTTGCTGTGGTAAATGTGACATCATGGGCAATACTACCAGCAAAGGATGAGAAGGCAATTGAAGCGGCAGTGGCGCACATTGGACCAGTACCCGTTTCTATAAATGCAACTCCACGGACTTTTCAGCTTTATAGGTCAGTTTACAAAGTCGGTTTATTTATATTTACCAGGGACGTGAACCGGATGAAAAGTTTGGTCGGTTCGGTTCAGCGGTTCGTACCGTTTTTGCATTTTTGGATTGGTTCGTCAAAGTGGTTTTTTGGCCTTTGAACCGGGGATTCGGCTCGGTTCAACGGTTCGAAAAACAAAAAAATTACGCGCAAGTTTAAGTGTCAAGTGTCAAGTGCAACAACGCGCAAGGTTAAGGGTCAAGTGTCTGTCAAATGAGATGGGTTGCCTTTACATTTGATATTGTCACATGGTAAATAAACATGGTGGGTATTATCATGTGGGTATTACCAAAAACAAAAAAAAGTGGGTACATTTATCTATTGAAAATTGGTTGACACGAACCTTTCAATCTTTATAGAAAGTGGTTCGGTTTTCGGTTCGGATCAAACATTTGTGGAAAATTTTGGTTCGGTTAATGGTTCAGTTAATTAATAGAAAAGAGCGGTTTTCCGGTTCAAAATCGGTTCGGTTCAAAACCGGTTCACGTCCCTGATTTTTACCCTAACGGAAGCAAGTGATTTTTTAAATCAATTAATTGAAAGACTATTTTGAAACAAATGCAGTGAGTAAATGTTTCGAATTTTGATACTCTTTTTACTCAAAGAAACAATTTGTGTTTTGGAAGTATGAAAAGACATCTGTGAAGTGCAGAACGAAAGCGTATTCAAAAAACATACTGACTTTGAAAAGCTTTAATCCAAATACATTTTAAAGTAGTTGAAATCGAATGCAGAGTCGAACAATCGACTTGCTGCTTGCACGCAATTCAAACTGAACAATTGAAAGCACACTCACACGTTTGTGAAGTGCAGAACGTAGGCGTATTCAAACGAAACATACTTACTTTGAAGCGCTTTAAGCCAAATGCATTTTAAAGTAGTTGAAATCAAATGCATAGTCGGATAATCGACTGCATCCTAGGACATCGCCATGTTAAATACAAAAGTTCGTTGCAGGGGAAAAAGTGAGAATTTAAATCAGTTATTATTGAAAATAAAGTACTTTATAAATTACTTTCAAAGTAATTTAATTTCTTGCAGGGTAAGGAGTCCATCAGAGTTCACTTTTGACATTTGTAAGATAAGTTCTGCTGTAAAATTTTAGATAACAGTAAGGGCATCAAAACCCTTTACGAAGTCAAGCACTGCTAAGTTGAGTGACGGTCAAGTAGTCAGCTAAAGTTCATTTAGCTCAGTTTTTAGAGTCGAATCCCTCCCCAGGATTGGGCAGAAACTAGGAGTCATCAGCGATATAATCTCCATAGATAGTGAATGTAAAGATTACCTTTCTGTGGACCTATTAATTTACGACCCGTACTTCGGGTAACAGATGTCCTTATTGCAATTAATTATAAATGTTATATGCTTTTATTAAACCTTTATGAAATCTAAAGATATTACTTTTTGCAGCGATGGCATTTACGACGACGACTCTTGCTCATCAGACACGGTTAACCATGCTATGCTAGTCGTGGGCTACACAAAAGATTATTGGATTCTAAAAAATTGGTGGGGAGAAATGTGGGGAGAAGATGGATATATGCGTTTGCGCAAAGGGAAAAACTTGTGTGGAATTGCCAACTATGCAGCTTATTCCATTATCTAGTATTTTTGAAATTTTATAATCATGCAAATATACACAGTACATAAAAAAATCGTCAAAAACATTTGTTAAAATAAAAGGGGGATAACGATTTATAGAATTTTAGGTGTAAAGATGTTGGAAAGGCAAAAAATTCGTGCTAGATTGCTACGTAGCAAGTTTACATATTCGGTTAATCGATTAACCGAATAGCCCGAGCTCTAGTACATACATATGTATGTAAATGTTTAAAATAAATTGAACAAACAAGCTTATTCAATATGGAACAAAGAACCACTAAACTTAACTTCGGCGGGCACATAACACTGTGGATAATAGCGCAGTCGAGATATTGGTACGGCTAAAGCTGGTACTTTGAAGCGCGGCCGAAGGTCGCCTGCTCAAAAAGGAGTTGTGCGCCCAAAATATTGCGTATGGCATACCCGAATTTCGAAAACTTAAATCATAATTATTTTAATACTGGTACTCAAAATAGTAGTTTTAAAGAAAGGTTGTTAGTTTTTATCAGGGTGGGCAAAAACTCGGAGTTCGAGCGAGCGCGCGAGCAAACTCCTACTCAATGCCTCGCAGACAACGAGGCGCTCGCAGTTCGTACTCGTGGCAGCAATGAGGCGAGGCACGATAAGTTTGGCTCGCTCGCCAAACGAGCGAGCGCTGCTTGTTTGCTCGCGCTCCTATTAAACGAGCGAGGCTGTTGTGTGTTGCCTCGCTCGCAGTGCGAGGCGAGTAGCTGTCTGCATACTCACTCTGCTAGGAAAGACGAGTGAGCGACGAGCGAGCGCTCCGAGTGTACTATACAACACATGCATTTTTGTGCATAAAAATGTGGGAATGTATGTCAATAGATTATGTACGAAAGTATGTTAATAATTGTATGTACATATGCATACATATATGTAAAGTATTATATTAGGGCAGCATTTAAAACAACAAATATAATTGATTACATACATAAGCATAGATTATGGAATGAATTATTTTTTAGAGTTATATTCATACATGTGTACACACCTCACATGCATATTTATATATGTTTGTATGTACGTATTTATGTATATATGCATTTGTGCTTGTATGAACATATGCATGTATTTTGTCTCTACAGAGAAAAGTAAATAACGAAGATATTATAATCGTTTGTGCCGCAGAAACAAAGAACAAGTAAGCACATGTTAACACCCCCAAAATAGTTTGCTACTTGTAGCAGTTATGCTGTATACCTGAATGAAATATAGTCCTTGGTGAAAGAATTTATTTGTGGCCTGTTGTTGAAGGACATATGTATGCATGTATATACAGGGTGTCCCAGAAGTAACGTGCCAAACTTTAGGGGAAGGTAGGTGGGGGGGTGAGCTCACTGATAAACAAAAAATGTTCAGGTAAAAGTGTCACCGTTTTAGAAATATTTACATTTTTTCGAATTTAAAAAAAATCGTGCCTTTTCAAGTGTTTTCTTTAACTGCAACTACAAACCGGGCAATACTTAGTAAATTTTTTATGTAAAATACTTCCAGATAGTTGCCTCTCCATACTCAAATGCAATGTAGTTAAAATATATTAAGGAACCATCATAAAATTAGGACTATTTCTGGATTCTTAACTTTTTGATATTTTCTTCCCCAACTTTGACTATCTCGGGAGAAAAAAAATACTGAGCCATAACTTTACATTACATAAAAAATAGCTCATTTAATAAAGATTTCAGAAAGGTGCCACACTTACTGTTTTGAATAGAAAAAAAAAGTTATAGCCGCTTTTGTGGGTAAAGGACTGAGACACGCTAGAATGTATTTAATAGATTTAAATTAAATTGTTACCGTCAAATGACATGCTAAATAGTACAAAGGTACATAATTACTTGCTTCTGACATTATTTTATGTTACTTACCGGAATTCGGACTAGAGTCTATAACAAGGGCTATATCTATCAATATTTTGTGTGAAGGATGGGTTCACGTGAAATAAGATATACATGAGTTGTTTGAAGAAAAATTTATTCATTTATTAATAAAATATGCTTGGCGACCTTCTACCATAATACAAGCTAAGAAAAGATGCTTTTAGTGATATTAAACTCAATTGGGCTATCTCAGCAGCAGCTCCATTTATTTGTTCCCGCAAATGCTCTTCGTTTTGAATTGTTTTTGAATAAATTTTGTCCTTAAGACAGCCCCAGTAGAAAAAATCTAATGGATTCAGGTCTAGCGATCGAGCGGGCCACGTGATTGGCCCGTATCGTCTAATCCATCGGCGAGGATAAGTTTCGTCTAAATGAGCTCTTACTTCACGCCCGTAGTGAGCAGGGCACCCGTCATTTTGCAGCCATAGTCTTCGCCGCAGGTTTAAGGGTACATCTTCCAAAAGAGTTGGAAGCCGTTCCTGAAGGAACTCTAAATAACTGTGAGAGTTGAGCGTTGGCGGCAGTTCCACAGGTCCCAATATCTGACAATTAAAAATACCGCACCATAAATTTATTTTGTACCGGTACTGCGAACGATCTTCTCTCATTTCGTGAGGATTGTCTATCTGCCAACTGTACAGGTTATGTAAATTAAAATAACCATCACGTTTGCATGATGATTCATCGCTCCAAATTATTTTATTAAAAAAGTTGGGGCCTGATGCATGCATTCGCAACATTTCACGGCAAAATCTAACCCTCGACAGGTAATCTCTTTCCTGTATAGCCTGAACACGTTGAATGTGGTAGGGATGAAATCGATGGTCTTTTAAAGCTTTGTGAACTGTAGTTTTTGGTATTCCCGTCCGTCTTTCCATCATTCTCACTGAAGTCGATGGACCTAGTTCCACTTCCTCTAACACAGCTTCAACATCTACCGTTACAGGACGTCCTGTTTCGCCGCCACGCCTTCCAGGTATGCGACCTTAAAAAAGTGAAAAATGATAGTCCGGGCGAATACTTCACGACCCGGATGTCGACGATTGGGGTATCGCTCTGCATAGAGTCTTTGAGCAGCTCTGGCATTACAGCAAGCTTCACCGTAAATTAGGTGAATATCCGCATATTCATGCGACGTATACTGCGTGTTCTCTGTCGTAGTATTAATAACACAATGTTCGAAGGGTCCAATTTCACAAAATCCACTCTCACTAATAATAAATAAACAAAATAATGATTTTAATAAATATTATATTCTCATTTATACATATGTAACATAGTTAGGTACTTAGTCAAATTACTAAGTAATTACTTGTAAGTAACACAAAATAATGTCAGGAGCAGGTAATAATGTACCTTTGTACTATTTAGCGTGTCATTTGACGGTAACAAGAGCAAATTCAATTTAAATCTATTAAATACATGTCTCAGTCCTTTACCCACAAAAGCGGCTATAACTTTTTTTTTTCTATTAGAAACAGTAAGTGTGGCACCTTTCTGAAATCTCTATTAAATGAGCAATTTTTTTATGTAATGTAAAGTTATAGCTCAGTACATTTTTTTGTCACCCGAGATAGTCAAAGTTAGGGAAGAAAATATCAAAAAGTTAAGAATCCAGAAATAGTCCTAATTTTATGATGGTTCCTTAATATATTTTAACTACATTGCATTTGAGTATGGAGAGGCAACTCGTTTGCTCGCCTCATTTGCCTCGCTCGTTTACTCGCTTCGCTCGTCTGCTGCTGCAAATGAGTGCCTCGCTCGCAACGACGCCCTCGCGAGGGCAGAGCTAATGAGGCCCTGGTTTGCTTGCCGCTCTACTCTTGCGCTGCCCTCGTTTGCTTACTCGCTCGCTGGCTGCTCAGCGCGTGCGCTCGTACTTAACGAGTGCTCGTTTGCAACAGCCTCGCGTGTTGCTCGTGAGTTGCGCTAGCTCGGAGTAAACTAACGAGCGAGCGAGGGGCTAAAATGAGGCAAATTCGAACCCTGGTTTTTATGATTTAAAGGTGCCGTCATATATTCAGAATGTATTTTCTTTAGATAACTTTTGAAATATAAACAAAAATTAAATTCCCGTTCCCGGATTCGTAATACTGGGGTTTTAAAATGCGTATATTTGATACCCCTTTTGACAAAATAATTTGATGATTACCCATGATTTTCCCAAGTGACAAATTACCGTAACAATCATGGGCGAAGTAGGGATGTCGGAAAAACATCGATGCATCGAAATATCGATATCGAAAACTCCAAGAGCTGCGTCATCAGATGTTTTCATTGTCCATGCGTCCACGCCATAAACCAGCCCAGTCATGGTGAGTGACTTATAGAGTTAGATTTTTGTACGGCTACAGGACTTTACTTCTCAATTGCCTACTCAGTCCGAAGTAGCACTTGTTAGTAAGAGTGATTCTGCATTGAATTTCACTACTGACATTATTATCGGTGTTAATGCAGGTTCCCAAGTAAAAGAGATTCTCCACTTTCTCGCAATTATAACTGTAAACAAGGACGTGGGTGCAAAGGCGCGAATGCGCTGACTGTTTATATGATGGCAAGAGATAATTAGTTTTGTCCTCGTTCACACGCAGAACAGATGTAGCCCTTATTTGTAACAATAATGCCGATGTCATCGCCACCAAATGTACGCTCTTGCAAAGTATTGTGTCTGAGCAGTTCAGTTCTGCGGCTCTTATTATCTTCTCCAACATCATATTAAAGAAATCACACGAAAGGCAGTCACCTTGTCTGAAACCTCGACTGGTATCAAACGGCTCGGAGAGCTCTTCCTCAACTCTCACAGAGCTGGTGGCATTGCTCAACGTTATTATTTTCACGGCGATTCACGGTTTTGCGAATATGAGTTCTATGGTGGATTTGGCAGATCTGAAGCCACACTAGTAAGCCGCAATCAGTTCGTTGACGGAGGGCTTCAGGTAGGCGGGGGTCGCCTCTCTTGTGGATCTTGCCATCGTACTTGAATAGCTCGGCCGACATCGGTCACTAGGTCGCCATGATTGCTCCTACAGGAGTCTTGAAACCTTCCGTAAGTCGCTCAACTTTCTGCTAAAAATTTCGGGTGTTTTTTCTGTCACTCACGTATTTCGACCTCTCTCTTCTTATTGAGGCAAATACGTCTACACCTTTTCCAATTCTACTTCGGATATCGTAAAATGTACTTCAGATTAGTTTACTGTACTTCCGAAACCGAAAAATATACTTCAGACTAGTCAATGGTACTTCAGAAACCGTAAAATATACTTCAGTTTAGTCAATTGTACTTCAGAAACCGTAAAATGTACTTCAGATTAGTCAATTGTACTTCAGAAGCCGTAAAACATACTTCAGATTAGTCAAACGTACTTCAGAAACCGTTAATTGGACTTCGTATTAGTCAATTGTACTTCAGAAACCAAAAAATGATCTTCAGACTTTCAGAAACGAAAAAATGTACTTCAGATTTGTAAATTGTACTTCAGAAACATATAACATTTTCGCCAAGAAATGCACTTAGCACAAATTAGCGCTCAACCATGAATATCAAGTAGATTGCAAGCAATTTTATGCAAAGTATGTATGTATGTACGTATTATATGTAAATAAATCGCATTAGATATAGCATTATGCTTACACTATATATATACATATCTATATATGTATATACATACATACATTCGATTGCGATTTTTTGCAATTAAAGCAATTGTTATGTAGTTTTAACTAATAGAACGTATATATTTTGTAAAAAGGAGGTCCAGGATAATTCCGTTTTTTAGATCAGCATGAAGCGAAAGGCTATATCGATTGCTGAGTGGAAGATCGAGCTATCTCGACAGGCAGTTCGAAAATGCCCTATCTCAAAAAACTTTTCAAGAACGCCCTATATACATACATATATTTGACACGTAAAGTTAAAAGGGACCTACGGTCAGAAAAGATCGGTTTTCACTTTTTCATCGACTCATATAGTAAACGGGCCGCTTTTTCCAATGCAATAAACCGCAGCTTTCTAGCTGCATTAGTTTCTTCACAATTTCACTTCAAAGTTAGGTACTTTCAAAAAAAATCAAATCTGACAAACTATTCTGAAATTAATCAAATACGATTGAAACTCGTTACCCGGGGGTTTTCGGGGTCGCTAATAACGTACCCGATGTTAGTTTTTCATAATTCAAAATGGCGGATCCAATATCCATTTTTGAGTTTCACATGCATCCGAACAAATTTTAAATTTTTTCCGCCATATTGGATCCGCCATTTTGAATTTTTAAAAACAAACATCGGATTCGTAATCTGCGAAACCAAAAACGCCCGAGTAACGAGTTTCAAGCGATTCCGATCAATTTTTAAAAAATTCATCCGCCATATTGGATCCGCCATTTTGAATTTTAGAAAACTAACATCGGATTTGTAATCAGCGACCTCGGAAACCCCCGAGTAACGATTTTCAATCCATTAAAACGTTCAGAAGCATCAAAATCAACTTGGTAAACTTCAAAGTCGTTTTTCTCGAAATCTTTTTTTCTGAACGTAGGTCCCTTTTAACTTTATGTGTCACATATGTATTTACATAGTTCTCCTTTTGTCCTGCAAACATCTTTGTCATAAAGTTTGCTCGAGGGGTTATCACTTTCGGAGAAATAATTACTGGTTATATCAATATTCTCAAAAGAGAAGGATTTGGGGCAAAGTCCCTACATTGGAAGAAGTGAACTGTAATGTTAAATGGATTGTAGAGGACTACTTTAACACCTGAAGAACATTAACAAAAGTGGTTTCTGAAGTACATTCTTCGGTTTCTGAAGTACATTTTTCGATTTCTGAAGTACAATTTACGAATCTGAAGTACATTTTTCGGTCTCTGAAGAACATTTTACGGCTTCTGAAGTACAATTGATTAATCTGAAGTACATTTTTCGGTTTCTTGGAGTCAATTGACTAATCTGAAGTCAAATTAACGGTTTCTGAAATACGTTTGACTAATATGAAGTACATTTGATGATTTCTGAAATATATTTGACGCTTCCCCAAGTACTATTAGAAGAGGTGTAGCTTCCCTCTTCAGTTCCTATAACGGTTCCACATGGCTCCCGTTGCGCCTGATCGCAGCGTGGTCCTGTAGACGGAAGAGCGATTTTAATTTACCAAGCATATCATGGAAAATCGTACGTTTCAACTAAAGAAAGGTCTTTGCTACAATCAGACTTAAACAGCATGGCTTACTGGTGCAAAGTAAATATTATGCCTGGTCGGCGAAAATCCTCCTTGATACGCCCTCCAAGCGGGTGCCGACTGGGCAATGGGCATCGCTGCTTGCACCGCTGCGGCAGGACAGGCTTGCTCTTCTGCCGCAGTGGTGCAAGCAGGCGGGGCCTAGCAAAGGCCGAGGTATAAACTCTTCTGCCGTGTCTAGTCGCGGGCCGGATGGGCTCGCTCTAGGGAGGCTGGGGTGGGTATACTGAGGCCATTTCGAGGGGCTACCTGGCGGTAGGTATAAAACGCCCCCTAATCCAGGGTGTCATGCGTCACCGTGCCCATTGGATGGTTTGCAGTCAGAGGGTTTTTCCGACTGTATTCTAACGGCGCCTCCCGGATACCTGTTCGCCTCCAGGAGTAACGGTGGACTTGATGCGGCATGGGGCTCTGCTGTGGTCGAGCGTTTTTTCCCCTTTCCCTTTTTCCGGCCGCCGAAAGGCTTCTGCTTAGTAGGCGGCCAAAGAACCAGATGAATATGAAAGTGAATAAAGAAGACTCGGAACCCTGCACGAGTAGTGCCGCCACTGGACATGGCGAAGTGAAGTCCAACAAACACACCATCTCGGGAACCGAGTCGACGGCGCCGAGGACAGGGCCTACACGGCCCAATAAGATTCGGTCCTCCGCAGAATCTGGAGGGAACGCTAAGCCCCCAGAGGGAAAGCTTACCTTAGCGATACTGGCAGAACTGTACCCCTCGAGGGAAAGCCGAGGCTGGTAGGGAAACTGTGGAATGCCCCTCCTTCCCTAAGGTCATTAAAAGACTGGGGGTCATTCCACATGACCAGCTGATGGAGGAGCAAAAGTCTCCCTCAAGTGGGCGATGGAAGTCTTCGCCGCCAGCGATAAGCGGTCCTCCGGGCGGTAAGGACAAACCATCCACTGAGGCGAACCCACGGAAGGACCTTGGCAAAAAGAGACAACGATCTCAGGAAAACACCGCGAGTGGATCCAAAAGGCATAGGACTTCCTCTCCTTCTAACCGTCCGCCCATGGCCGTGTCCACCACGAAGCCATTCAGCGAGGCCGCCAAAGAGCATCTCACGCTGGCGGTGCTGGGCAAGGGCCATCCGGACGGCCACATTACCACGGACAATTGGAAGTCCGTGCTGATGGGTCTATGCAGTGTCTATAAGGGGATACTCCAGAAGTATCCCGGCCCTGCACCATTCGTCCGTGATGCTTGGTTCATCAGGGGCGGGTAAAGCTGGTGGCGTGTGCAGAAGAACGCGCGGTCCGGCTTTACAAGGAAGCGATCTCCACGGTTGGACAGCTGTGGAATGGGGCAGACTTAGTTGCCGTTCATAGGGATGAAATCCCTAACAGGCCGCGAGCCTGGGCCTGGGTCCAAGCTGAACCATCGAATCCGGAGGAGGTTATAGAATTTAAGCGACTGGGCAACGAAGGACTGCCCACAAGCGATTGGAGGATAGTCCGAGTTGGCGAGACCAAGGGAAGCAGCGTTTTGTTGGCTTTGTCATCAACCTTCCTTCCCAGTTCTCGAGGGTTGTGGTGGGGTAATAAGCTATGGCTTTTACTCCATCACAGTAAAAATCCACCGGAAAACGGACCAACAAGGGGAGGAGGTGGGCAACGCCTCGAGCGGACCCGCTTCTCTCGATAACTATACTGACGAAGGGGCCAACAAAATAGGCAACGCCTCGAGCGGACCTGGCGCCTTCGAGTCGGCTTCGGTGGCAGACAGAGCGGGATCCACAGGAAACACCACCAAAATTAATAAACGTATTTCTTGGTAAAGAATTGTTGGAACCATCAATTTTGAATAAGCTTATTATTTACTGATTTATCGAAGATTTTGTACTTCTCTAAATTACCGTTATGTGGGATGTGGGCGTGGTTATTTTCCGGTTTTAAAAATTTTCAGCCATTTGGTATGCTGTACCAAGGCCAACAACTGTGCCAAGTTTGGAAGAAATTGGTGCGGCGGTTACCAAGATATACACATTAGGGATGTTGCGAATGTGGAATTTTAGACATCCGCGGATGCCAATGCGGATGCGGATGTTTAAAAGCTAATATCCGCGGATGCGAATGCGGATGTCAAATATTTTTAAGAAATTGTGGTGAGTATATTAGGGGATTTAGGTAAATAAAAAATGGAAAAGTTATTAATTTTTAATAATATTTTTTTATTTAGTACTTCAATTAAAGAATTGGAACATTGTATTTAAGAAAGAGTAATTTTGCTGCCTTTTCGGGTTACAGCCTGTTTCCTAACGAGTCGTAAATCAAACCTGCGCCACCTGGTTTGAAAAATGTACAGTTACAACGAAGTTATGACTAGATGACTATGGCAAATAAATTATTTTCTAGGAATGAAAATTTCGAAGAAAATACTGTTTTGAAAGTCTTGGCTGCCGGCAGAATTAATTTAAAATCTTGTTATTTTGTTAAAAAAGTACCCCGTTTTTAATAATAATTTGAATTATGGAATCACGGACGATAAAGGTCTCAGATTTGCTTAGTTCCCGGGTAACTTCTTGGAAAGGTTCTCTATAATGAATACCTTGTAATTAGTTTTTTTTTATTAGTTAGCTGAACTCGGCTTTTCCTAGTTGCAGGCAGTCACAATTAATTACTCACCGCTGTCGATACCATAAGCCATCAAATCCCTTTCGTTGCTCCATTCCATGCGCTCAATGTGTTGTGATATTTTTTTTTGAGGCGAATGAACGCAAATTTTCAACATATGTATCGTTAATACTATTTCACATTGTCGCTGAAATGCAAAAAACCACAACTAACTAAATTTTTGTATTGCCTAAAACGATGTGGAAAAAACTAGCGATGCATCCAATTTTTTCAACAGACCTTTGACAAATAATATTCGATAGTTACATAATTCTTACCTAATTAAAGGTAATCTTTTAACGCGCAAATAGGTGACTCTTTTTATAGCCAGCGTTGAACATTTCCGCTGGAAATACTCTTTGACTTTAAATTACGAAAGAAGGTCGAGGTAGGGGACAGTCTTAACGTAGCATCTCCACAGGCAAAAAAATGTTGGCTAAAATTTTTTGTTTGCCAGATATACGTTTTACCAGTGCACTTGCACAACATTCGTATTCGCAAAAGCTCCGCATTGATTATTGCGAATGCGAATGCGAATGCGAATGTTAAAATTTATGCGGAAGTTCCGCGGTGGTGAATGCGAATGCGAATATTCGCAACAACCCTGATACACATGTAACCATAAGTGGACGTGGCTACGCCCATTTTCCAAAAATTTATAATATTATTATTTTTCGACTAAAATTTATTGTAAATATCAATTTTGAGTGAATAATCTTTAGTAGTTACTAAAATATCGCAGTTTTCGTATATCTGAAAATTACCGTTATATGGGAAGTGGGCGTGGTTACAGTCCTACAACCTACATACCAAATTTCGTTGAGATATCTCAATTTTTGCTCGAGTTATCGTGTACACGGACAGACAGACATGGCTTAATCGACTTCTCTATTCATTCTGAGCATTTATGTATACATTTGTCTATATCTATCTCGATTCGTTTTGGCTGTTACAAACAACTGTTATGTGAACAAAGTGCACAAGTGCGCTCGGGCAAGTGTAGGAAGATTAATAAGTTTTAATCGGCTCATATAAGGCGGAAGGTTATATTGAGAATCCCAACGGAAATTTCTTAAAACAAAAAGTAGGAATTGTTTTTGAATTGATTCTATCTTGTCTGAGTAAATTTGATACCTAGGATTCCAAACCACCGAACCGTATTCCAGAATCGGTCTAACTAATGTTGTAAACAGGGCTTTAGTGATATGAGGATCACAAAGTTCTTTTGACCATCGTTTGACAAATGCAAGTACACCTTTAGCCTCGTTGACTGTCACATTAATGTGAAGATTAAAATAAAGCTTAGGATCCATTGTGATACCAAGGTACACAAAACTGTATACCTGTTCCAGGTTATGGTTACCTATTGTATAAGAAGCGAGAAGCACATTACTTAACATTTCTTAAGATTTAGAGGCATAAGATTTACTTTACAACAGTAAACCATGCTGTTTAAGTCTGATTGTAGTTAAGACCTTTCTTTAATTGAAACGTACGATGTTCCATGATATGGTTGGTAAATTAAAATCACTCTTCAACAAAGCGACATACGCGAGCAGTGGGACCACATTTCCCGCTAATTACAGGTACGATAAGGAGTGTCAAGAAGCTGCAGATAAAAAAGGTGCCGCTACAGTACCACGCTGCGATCGGGAGCAACGCGAGAGCCATGTGGAACCGTTATAGGAACTGAAGATGGAAGCTAGACGTATTTGCCTCTAAAAGAAGAGAGAGGTCGAAAAACGTGAGTGCGAAGAGCTTGAAAAGCTGGCCGACAGAAAAACCACCCGAAATTTTTAGCAGAGAGTAGAGTGACTTACGGAAGGTTGCAGGACTCCTGTAGGAGCAACCATGGCGACCTAGTGACCGATGTCCAGAACGTACTCAAATTGTGGAGGGAACACTTTTCGCCCCTTTTGAATGCCAGCAGCACTGAAAGAAGTGGAGGAGACGAACCCGAGCCCCCAGTCGATGACGATGGAGTCGATATCCCAGCTATGACGAGGTACGAATAGCATTATGCTGATGAAAAGTAACAAAGGAGCTTACGGCCTGTCGGCCGAGCGATTCAAGTACGATGGCAAGATCCACAAGAGAGGCGACCCCGCCATGCGTGCCAACTATTTTATCGAGCGTGTTGTGTGAAGGACTGAAGCTCTCTGTCAACGAACTGATTGCACCTTACCAGTGTGGCCTCAGTCTGCCAAATCCACCATAGATCTTGTATTCGCAATACGCCAAAACTTGGAAAAGATACGTGAGATATTTGTCGATTTCAAATCCGCTTTCTGCAGCACGAAAAGGAGTTGTCTTTATTTCGTGATGTCTCAATTTAGTATCCCCGCGAAACTAATAAGGCTGTGTAAAATGACGTTGAGCGATACAAGCTCCATCAGAATTGAGGAGGACCTCTCCTAGCCTTTTGATTACAGTCGAGGTTTCAGACAAGGTGACTTCCTTTGGTGTGATTTCTTCATTGGTATGTTGGAAAAGATAATAAGAGTCACAGAACTGAACCGCTCAGGCGCAATACTTTCCAAGAGCGTACAATTGCTGGCGTATGCCGACGACATCGACATTATTGTTACAAATAAGGTCTACGTCTGCTACAAATAAAGGCTACGTCTGTTCTAAAAGTATTCAACGCGGGTCGCGATGGTGGAAGAGGAAGACCCACTGGATAAGGTCTTGGCCTAAATCGCGTAGGCGGTTATAGCGCCAAATAAGAAGAAGAAGAAGAAAATATTTGTGCATCCCAAATGCATTTGCTCAAGGGAGGAATGGTCTAGAACCATCAGTAATGTATGTCTTGTCTGACAAAATATTCAGTTGGTTATTTTTATGTAACCTGCGGACTTTAGGTTTCACAAATTGGACAGATATGAACATTGTACTTTCTCTTAAAACAAAACCATTTGTGTAAATCCTTTTTGGGTACCCACACTGTAAAGTTAAAGTTTGCCGATTCTCAAGTCCAGCTTCAATATTTTTTTATCTTTACTTTTGCTTTCAGTTTATTTGTTTATTTTAAACTCATCCCACATCACTTTAACGGAAACACCACTTTTTAGTTTTTTCAGAATACTGGTAAGTCAAACAAAGGCAAAAATTCAAATTTTGTGTGTGTGGCATGCATAAACAAAGAATATTGCAGGTATTGAGGTTAAATTGTTTTGAAGTTGCATTTATAAAGGTTACTATGTTTTAGTCTAGAGACTTGCATTAATCAAGGAATTGCACGTATTGAGGGTTGCGGTTATCGTGTAGATAGATAGATAGTTGGTTGGGTATGGCGCTGCGACCAGTAGGTCTATTGTGCCCCTAGCTCATCACAACACATCAACCAGCCCCAGAGTGTCTATAAATTTCATAATAGACCCCGGGGACAGTGAGTGTATGTGCTCCTCTCTTGGCCAGACGTGCCCTATGCTCCTATACCTCCTGCGTGCTACGGCCTCACACTCCATAAGGAGGTGTAGAGGAATCTCCTGGCCCGTCATAAAACCTGTAATAATTCTTAGTTTCTCTTTTGGGAGATCCATGAGAAGCCTGTATCTTGACAGATTGTGACCTCCTAATAAGCTTTTCGCCAGACGTTGGCCCATGGTGCCAAGCCAGAGGGGCTCCCTCAGTTTGCTGTTGTCCCTTCTGAGCATTTCCTTTATGGTGTTGGGTCCTACTGCCAGAAAGGGCTCAGGTCCTATCGGGGTCGAGGAAGCGGCCATTCTGGCCAGATGGTCAGCTTCCTCATTTCCTGCAACCCCCATGTGCCCTGGTACCCACATTAGTTGGATATCGTTGACCTCCGCCAGAGCATTGAGCCTCTCGACACACTCCCAAACCAAGGAGGACTTGATCTCGAATGAAGAGGGGGCCCAAAGTGCCACCTGGCTATCACTTAGTATAAGTATCCTTTCGTTCCCATAGTTTCTACGAATGTTGATCTCAGCGCACATACTGATGGCGTAGACCTCCGCTTGAAAGATGCTAGGGAAAGTTCCCAGGGGCACCGAAAGCTTCAGCCTAGGGCCGTACACGCCTGCTCCAATCCCCGCGGGTGTTTTACAGCCGTCAGTGTACCACTGTATTGTGCTCGCCTGTATGGTGCCTCAATGTTAGGTGCCTTATCTACCAGCCATGCTGCGGCCCGCTCATCCTTGCAGTCCACAAGGAGCATGCCTGACCTAAAAAATACCCCACAAAAGACCAGTGCGTGCTTCCACCCTTTAAGGACCTCATCCATGATGGCGTCCTGGAGTTTGGTTAGGTCCTCAGGGCTTAGGGCAGCAGCAGGGTAATCGCAGGGCACCCATATGCCTTTAAGAGCATCCGAATAGCTAGGCTGCTTAGTGATTCCCTCCTGTGGCTGACACTGGCCCGCGGACCCATCCAAGCCC
>NW_023458563.1:34293683-34351371 GCF_013731165.1 Rhagoletis pomonella
CTTTTCAGCAGGCGCGGGTCTCTGATGCTGTTACCCGCCTCTCTGCTTTTCAGCAGGCGCGGGTAGTTCACCTCTCTGCTGCATACCAGCGGTAGCAGTCACCTTACCACTCTCTTGTACCTCCTTCTCCACCTCTTGCCTTACTTCCGCCATTGCGCGGGCTACGCTCGGCTTCTTCCCCTGCCCCAGGTACCGGAGATACCACTTAACTCCCGACCCACCAAGACCAGCTCGGTGGTGGTCGTCAAGGGCTCCCGGTTGACCGGAGGGTGGAAGTGGAGGCGGTCTGCACCTGCGGCTTTTCCTCTTGCTGTGTTGCAGCTGCCACCCTGACTCGAGCGAAGAGGTCCGACTAGGAGACCTGCGGTGCCTACTGCTAGAGCGGTGCCCGCTGCCGGCCACGACTCCTGGAGCGACGCCGACTGGCATACCGGTTCCTGCTTGGAGATCGATGCCTATTTTTCGGAGCCAGAGCCTCTGCTCTCTTGGTGCCTTCTGAATGGAGATGCGCCCGAACCACGCCGCCACTGCTAGTGCTTGGCCTCTCATCTTTTCTGGCGTGTTCAATGAAAAGGGCAGCCTCCTCCTCGGTTAGGCTCTCAAGGAAGCTTCCCCTGCGCCAGGTGCCTTTACTTTCGCCCAGCATAGTGCTGCCAAGCTTGGCCGTTGGTACCTTCGGTGGTGTCACTGACATTATTGTCTTCGGGGCTGCTGCTGCTGTTGTAACTGTGGTTGTGGTTGTTACTGTAGCTGTTGCTGATGTTGTAGCTGTTACTGCTGTTGTAGCTGTAGCTGTAGCTGTTTCTCGCGTTTGATTACGCGTTGGTTTTGGTTTTTGTGTTTATTGTTGTTCTTTAGTTGTATTCATCTTGTTCGTACGACTGCCTGCTCGACTAGGCAAGCTCAGCAGTCAAAGTAAAAATAGGGGATCTCATCTGGTCCGCCGCGCCAGCGCCCCAAGTCGCGGTAAGGTCACCGTTACTCCTCGATGCGGCCCGGCGTCGAAGAGGCGCCGTTTTACTATAAGCGGTTTATTCCCTCCTGGCTGCAAACCCAATAGGCATGGTGTCGCGTAACACCCTGGATTAGGAGGTGACAGTTCTTGGTCACCGTTTGCCGGCAGCCCCAATCTGGAGAGAAGGTAGCACAGAAGCGACGAGCACGTCCACGATACCCCAGACCAGAGATGGGCTGATCGGCAATTCAGCTAAGCCCCCGCACCAACGACAAGGTGCCTGCCCTAGCGAGGGTACTTTATCGTGTACGCACTGTAAATATTTTTCTTCGGATAAACAGAAATTAAGCACAAACAATTATAAGGCTCAATCTATGAAAAGCGCGTTTTTAGACCTTAAGTCCAGATTTGCGGGGATATTCAAAATTCTAAGTATGCATATTTTTTGTGCTTCAATAGTTCTATAACTTTATCAGTCACGCAGGGTTTTAATCCCGACGACGATCCTTGACGGTGGTACCGGGAGGGGAACGGTACATGACGGTAGGAAGTTTAGTTTGGGTTAAAGGCTCACACTGACGGGTTTAGGCTTTCGATGCTTTGTCCTCGTAAAATAGACGTGCGCAGTAAAAAGTTAACTAATTAAATCGACTAATAGTTTTATATCAACTTGTTTGAACTTCTGTTTATGCGTTTTTGTACAACATACCTCTAAATTTCCTTGTGGCTACGCTCATAGCGTAAAATAATAACTGTCGCACGGTTTTTGGAAAAATAAAAAGGTCCTTTATAGATTTTGTCAAAAAAATAATTTTCTTGTTAACCTTGTAAATATTTTACTTTTATTTTAATAATTAGTTTTTAAATTTTAATCCTTATTTGTATTTTCCAACAGTGTACACTTTGCGAGATACATATGTAAGTACATGTATTTTTCTGGTGTATTTTTTATTAGACTTTGTATAAAAAAAAGAAGAAAAGCCTCCTAGTCACCAGTTCCGAGTCTCTTCGATTGCTGAGTATTAGGCCTTATGTTGGACAAAAGGGGGAGTATAAAGGACTCAAAATGGAGGAGATATATAATAAAGTAACTGACGAAGGCTTGCGTGCTTTTCTCTCAAAGTGTTTACCGCTGGTGAACACAAATAAAGTTTACAATTTAAAAGCTAATTAATAAAATTTAAGTAAAATCTGAGGAAAATTAACAATAAAATACTTTTTTTATAAAGGACCCTTTTATTTTTCAAAAAAAGCTGTGCGAATGTTGTTATTTTACACCCTGTATATGATAAAAAATTAATTGCTGGAAAAAGGAGGACAAAAGAAGTACAAAACTAAAAAAGGTGTACATTTCCAGATTTTTTTGGGAGTACAAGCGAGTATATTGCAATAAAAAGGAGCATGTTTACTCCCAAACGCAGTACGTCTGGCTATCCAGCTTCCTCATCCGAGCCTTCGCTTTCGCTCGAGGGTTATAGGTAAAATATCTTCTATGTTGCTTATAACACTTTTAGCACAACTGGGTGAACACTTGCATTCAAATACAGATGACAATAAAATTTAATAAAAAAAATGTTATTCGAATGCGAATTTTAAAATGATGCGCGTAAGCGAATGCGAATGCACATATTCGTAACATCTCTAATACATGCATACATTTAAAAGTCTGGCAACTGAGATGTATTTAATCATTTTCTTTTTTTTGTCCGTTTGTAGAGTTGTCTTACAAATTAAATTAAAACCGATTTTAAGTTATGCTGCTTAAGAGGTTTGCGTACATTTAACATACATATATTTGTATGTACTTACATATGTAGTTACAGGGCCAAATCAATTACAGTTAGAATAAGCAATTGCGCATGACGCACACATACCAATGACGGACCTCTATCAACTACTACCTTAAGGTGGAATGACCAATCACAAACAACGAAGCATTTACCAATCGGATGACATTTGTTTAAACGAACAAATCTGATTGGCTACCCGATTACAATAAGGTATGATGGATGTCGTGTGCTAAACAATGTATACCAATTATAGTTACGGTGACCATAAATATGGATTCAAAATGAAAGACAATTTTTCAAAAATATGCCTACATATATTTACGTAGTATAAAAATATCAAAAGAGTATTTTTGATTCTAAATTCGAATTACATTTTAAACTTTAATATATTAATCTTTTTTTACATGAATATTTATAAAAGTATCTATAGTAAAACATTTTATAATTACAAAAGCTTACACGAAAAGTGAAAATCTTTAAAAGATTATTTTATAGGCAAATTTCACTGGTCGACGGCCAAAATTTACCAGAGACGCCGTTATGAAATTCGTATGTAAAATTACCCCCTGATTCCGAAAATCAAGGTTATTTTTAATTTTATGGTACCGGTTTTGAGATATTTGCAATTTACCGTTTTTGCAAAAAAAAAAAAAAATTGGGTCCACTTAATCATATATATCTCAAGAACGAATTAAGCAATTCCAAAACGGTTTGAAGCTTTTAAAAGGTAATAAAATTTTCTATAAGCTGTGCATACAACACTTTTTGCTAGGCCCTGTAGATTCAAAGATAACGAATTTTTTTTTGTAAAAATATAAAAAAAATTGTACTTTGCGGGGAAGGATCTCGAAAACCTCTTATTTTTTTGCAGATTTTTTTTTTCTCCCTAAGCTCTGTTATATTACAAAAAAAATAAGGTATCATCGAAGAAAATCGATGCAAAACTACGTAAGTTATAAGCGATCAAATAAAAATACCCAGGTTGCGCAATTTCAACGTATACCTCAAAACGTATGTATGGTATAAAGAAGAGTGAAATATCTAGCTATGCTCTGTTTCTATTGAGTTAAAAGTTCAATTTATGAATGAAATTACCCATATTTTTAACTTTTTTTTTAAATTTATTTATGTTTATACTATATTCTAACAATCTTTATCTTAATTTGATTTTACTATGTTGTCGAAATAATTATGTGTTCTACTTTGACGCTTATTCAGTTTAGGATCGGTTTCTCTTATGAGAAACCAGCAGTAATCACCCATCATTGCGACGTCCCAGAATCCTTGATATCGATTCTCAATTAATTTCATTTGCTGATGAAACCTTTCGCCATGTTCATCACTTTCGTCGCCAAGATTTGCCGGAAAAAAGCTCAAATGTGAGTGGAGAAAGTGAATTTTTAAAGACATATTTACGCCCATTTTCGCATAATTATTGATTAGGTCGTTCACTATCTGCTCGTAGTTAGGGCTTTTGTGTCTACCGAGAAAAGAAGCAACGATCTTTTCAAAGGATTCCCACGCTGCTGCCTCAACTGATGAGAGTAGTCCTTTGAATTGATTATTGTTGATCAACTTTCTTATTTGTGGTCCAACAAAAATACCTTCCTTTATCTTGGCTTGAGAAATATCTGGAAAAACTTTTTTCAAATAGTCGAATGCTTCGCCTTCTTTGTCCAAAGCCTTAACAAAGTTTTTAATGAGACCGAGCTTGATGTGTAAGGGTGGAAGTATGATTTTCTCTTTCTTGACAAGAGGGGTGTATTTGATGTTATCCACACCAACGGTAAACTCGACTCTTTCCGGCCAATCCTTTCTAACGTAGTGGTCCTTACGAGCTCGGCTATCCCACTTGCAGAGGAAGCAGCAGTGCTTGGTGTAGCCACTTTGTAGACCGCATATCATTGCAAGGACTTTGAGATCAGAACATATTTTCCAATCATGCTCTTCATATTTGATAAATTTGAGTATTTTTTGCATTTCCTCGTAGGTTTCCTTTGTATTTACTGCATGTGCAATCGGGATAGAAGGCTTTTTGTTACCAATATGCAATAATACAGCCTTCAAACTCAGTTTATTGCCGTCTATGAACAATCGCCACTCTTTTGAATCATATGTTTGACCAAACTCTTTGAATAAACCAGGGATGTCGTTGCAGTAGCATATACTGTCTTTCTTGGTATAGTGTTTGGAAAATGGTTCGTGACGAGTTCTACTATATGTCACCTTAACATCGGATGACACAAATTTAAATTGTTGCATACGAGAAGTGTGGATCTCGGCCTTTTCCTTGGATAGTTCCAAATCTCTTATCCAATCATTAAGTTGTGCTTGTGACAGAACGTTTCTTTCGTTTTCCATGCGAAATTCAGTACAACTTGATCCCCCGCACTCAGATGTTACTGTTGACAATGGAACTGGATCCGCAACTGCCGTTGAATGTAATACTGGTAATGTCACTGTAGGTACGCTAGCATAGGGTACTCCTCTTGATCTTCCAATGCCAAGTACTTTTGTTTGACAAATATAACACTCTATTGACTGGCAAGTAGGTTCTCTCCATATCATTGGTGTATCAAATTTTGTTTGTTGTCCTGATTCCCACTGAATCAATTCTACTCGACACGATGTACACAAAGTGTTCGGTGTCCATGGTTTTTCAGCATTTTTAGGCTCAATTCCAAAATACTTGGAGTATAAAGTTTTGATATGATCTGAGAACACTCGTCGTCGCCTTATGATAGTATATTGGCCACACATGAAACAGAACATATCTGGATCCTTATTACACTCAAATTCTCGCGTCCTTTTACTCATTTTATTTTTTTTAATAAATCACGGTTTTGAAATTAGACTTATGAACTGAACTATCTCCGGCGAGCCTTGAAGATGTTATGAAGTTTCAAAGCGCATTAACTCATATTTATACTCGGAACAAGAATAAAATTGAAAAAATCAAATCTTACCTAGACAGAAAGGTTCCTTTTTATAACAAGCCGGGAAAAGAAAATACTACCTGTTTTAGATGTAGGCTTTAGAAATTTTCTGTGTCTTATAATTTAATAATAATCTACCTGCATACTTACCCATAACTGACGGAAATACATGTTTATAACTACATGCCTACAGCAGGTTTCGAACCCAACCACTCTTCCTTTCGATGCAACCACTCTACCTACTATAATACAATTCGAGTATTAAAAGTACTATTTGATTTATTTAAAGAAAAAGTGTTATCATAGTTATGGTGTTATTCGTTTATCCGGATAATATCTCACTTGCACTTTATACCTTTAATATATGTATGTATGTATAGGTACATACATTGAAGTTGCGCAACCTGGGTATTTTTATTTGATCGCTTATAACTTACGTAGTTTTGCATCGATTTTCTTCGATGATAGCTTGTTTTTTTTTGTAATACAACAGAGCTTAGGGAGAAAAAAAAAATCTGCAAAAAAATAAAAGGTTTTCGAGATCCTTCCCCGCAAAGTACAATTTTTTTTATATTTTTACAAAAAAAATTGAAAAAATCGGTAATGATTGTTCGTTATCAAAAAGTGTTGTATGCACAGTTTATAGAAATATTACCTTTTAAAAGCTTCAAACCGTTTTGGAATTGCTTAATTCGTTCTTGAGATATATATGATAAAGTGGACCCAATTTTTTTTTTTTTGCAAAAACGGTAAATTGCAAATATCTCAAAAACGGTACCATAGAATTAAAAATAACCTTGATTTTCGGAATCAGGGGGTGATTTTACATAAGAATTTCATAACGGCGTTTCTGGTAAAGAGAAAAAGTTGAAATTTGTGGTCCAGTGTTTTGAGTCGTTCAAAACGAAAACAATACCCTTCTTTTTTTGTTTTTTGGAACTTTTCGCAGTTATTTGTCAAAAATCGACGTGAACGACGAGTAGTTACAAAATGCCCTTTACAAAAATATATAATTTGTGCAGATTGCGCTCCATAGCATCTACATTTCTAATCCGATTTTCATTATCTTTGGCTCAAAATTTACTGTAATGATATATCTTCTTTATCGAATTTTTAAAATAATGAAAAAATAATAATCAAATGAAACTGCGTATTTGATTGAAAATCTAACTTTTTTCGACATTGACGACAAAATGCAAATGGTCGCCTGTAGCACTAATAGTTTTCATTGAAGTCGCCACAAGTTATATATTTTGGTAAGAGGCACATCCATACCCTTCGAGCTGTAAGTCGCTTACGTTGATTGGGAGATTTTTTCATGAGATATTAAAGAAAAGCTACGAAAAGTCCCAAAAAACACTTTTTTTTAATCCATCCATTGTCCGATAATTTTAAAATAACGAATAAAATGCGGGACAAATGCAGGACACTTGGAAAAAATCAGTACATTTTCAAGTTTTTCAGGTTTGAAAAACGACGCAGGATCGACCTTTGAAAAACAGTACGGTCCTGCATAAAACAGAACGGATGGTCACCGTAATTATAATGCATGCTACAATGGTAAATATTTAATTAACCAGCAAAGAATTTTCGGTAATATCTAAATAAGAGTGCTTATTTTCAAATATATATTATATCATAAGGATATGTATATACCTACCCACATAGCTACATATGTATGTATAACATACATATGTAGGTATGTACATATGTAACGAAAGATACAAATTCTGTGGGCGCAAGGGTATCTACCAGGGACGTGAACCGGTTTTGAACCGAACCGGTTTTGAACCGGAAAACCGCTTTTTTCTATTAATTAACTGAACCATTAACCGAACCGAAATTTTCCACAAATGTTTGATCCGAACCGAAAACCGAACCACTTTCCATAAAGGTTTAAAGGTCCGTTTCAACCAATTTTCAATAGATAAATGTACCCACTTTTTTTCTTTTTGTTAAACATGGTAATACCTACCATGTTTGTTAACCATGTGAGAATATCAATGGGTTGCCTACCCATCTCATTTGACAGACCCCTTAACCTTGCGCGTTGTTGCACTTAACACTTGACACTTAAACTTGCGCGTTATTTTTTTGTTTTTCGAACCGTTGAACCGAACCGAAACCCCGGTTCAAAGACCAAAAAAGCCGCTTTGACGAACCAATCCAAAAGTGCAAAAACGGTTCGAACCGCTGAACCGAACCGACCAAATTTTTCATCCGGTTCACGTCCTGGTATCTACAAAGAATCGCTATAGACAAAGTTAAAAAAATATAATTTTCGTTTTAAAGATCTTTGTAGGTTCATAGCAAATATAACTATTACATATATGTACCTACATATTAGAGGTTTACGCCGACAGGCTTTGCGGTGGCGGCGTGGTCAATTTCAAAAATATTCAGCGGCGGCGGCGACGCCGGCGCGTCTGGAAACGCTACTGCCCATAAGGTAGATTTCAAAGAGCCATGAGGCTACTAATCTTATCATTTCAGCTCGTCAGCGTTAGGCATTCGCCATGCCAATTATTCTATTATTATAATTCTATTTATTTCATTATTGAATTAGTTTTAAATTTAAATATTGTTACTTCCTACTTGAATTAAAATGTTGAGTGTGTGGCGCTGATTGATGGGCGAACAGAAGAAGGTCTGAGGTATATACAGTATATTTTGCTTAGCTGCACATCCTTCTTTGCACGAAAAACTTGTGCACGTAACCGAAAAAGGCACTTAAGCGAATTTTCTTTACTACTTCAATGAGGAAGGTATCCGAATCCCTATGAAACCAAATATTGGCGGAGCACTTACCATGTAGAAATTACTGCAAGCGAAATTTTTACCGAATGTAATCTAATTATCTATATAACTACATAAGTTGATAGCCATTTTCGTTGTTCTGCGAGATGAGCAAAATAAATAAAACGTTGTAAAATTAGGTAATGTAGGGCCAGTGCAGGTAAACGTAATACTTTCATTGATAATTGATACTAGTCGCACAATTTTTAAGGCAGGTTTCGCCAATGTGCAGGTATGTTGAGTGCATCTATCGGAGCAGTTTCCTTATAAATGTTAAAAATAATGCTTTTGATGCGCATTTTGTGGTAGGTATCTTAAATGTGCACTTAAGCATAGAGGCAGCAAAGCAAAATATACTGTACATACATTATCACACGGATTTCTATGTTCTCTACAGATCCGTGTATGCTATTTAAATTTAAAGAAATAAAAAAAATTTTAAAAGCTTAGTTATTGGGGTAATTTATGTCGCTCTCAATAAATTTTTGCAATAATTTTATCAACCGTTATGTTAAATTACAGAGTTCTTACGATTTTTTGAGGATTACATATTGAAAACAAGGTTGGTCTACTTTTTTACAAAAGTTTAACCCATCAGCTCGAACCCGAACGGGACTTTTTGACCCACTGTTGAAAAAAATGGCTTATAGATGGTTAATATTTCCACTAAAATATGAAGCACCAAATTTTTCCAAGGAGAACCGAATGTAATGAAAAATAATACTAATGTTTACCATAACCCTGTGTAGAAAACATTGCGATGCGAGGGAGCAAAACCTTCCTGGCGTTTGACCACCACTAAGGATTTGGGTGTTAAACTACGTGTCAGTCAGTGACGGACCCACGGGGATGGTTTAACATCCGCCACTGCTGCAGGTATATCTCTGGAAGTGTTCATGGTAGAGTACTGGAACTTGGTATGGAGATGTACGAAATCAATAATATGGTCATGAAGAAAAATTGGGGCTATTAGAATAACGGGCGTGGCACATCCCATACAAACCGAACTTTTCATACTGCATATTTCTGGAAGTGTTCGTGGTAGAGTACCGGAATTTGGGATGGAGATATGTAAAGTCAATCGCATAGTCACAGAAAAATTAGAGCTATTGGAAAAAGGGGCGTGGCGCCTCCCATAAAAACCGATTTTTTCATACTGCATATCTCCGGAAGAGTTCATGGTAGAGTACTCGAACATGGTATGGAGATATATGAAATCAATCCCATACTCTTAGAGAAAATTTTGGCTATGTGAAAGCGGGGCGTATCTTTTGCTGGGTTGTTTAAGACGGCAATGGAAATATGCCTTCTGACAACCACCAAACCGTAATATTAGAAGATAAATGCGTCACTGAAAATCATGAACGTGAACTGTTGGTGAAAATGTTGAACTAAAATGTTTCAATACAAAAAATTAATTTTGGGCGGGACGAAGTTCGCCGGGTCTGCTAGTTTCTCTATAAAATACCGCTTTAACCAAAACCGTATAAATCACAGTTTAAAACTTTATACAAAATTTTGGAAAATTCAACAAATTTTTTCAAAATTGCAATTTCTTTAACCTTAATATGTAGAACATTTTTGGTATGCAGTTTCATAGCCCATACAATTCTAGTCTGATGAAGTGCAATTTTAAATTTTTTGCACTATCTCCCATATAACCATTAATTTCTTACTAAATAAATTGCAGGAGACCGTAAGTAACAAAATTTAAACAAATCAACGCCACTTTTTGTAAATTGCACTTGTTATAAAAAAAAACGCAAAAGTAGTCTCAAAAAAAAAAAATTCTCAAAAATCAACGCGATTTTTTAGCCGCTGGAAATTTGCACTTCATTGGACTAGAATTGAATGGGCTATAAAATTGCATACCCAAAAAAGTTCTAAACATTCAGATTAAACAGTTGAAATTTTGATGAAAATGTTTTGAATTTTCTTAAATTCTGAAACTGTGAATTATACATATGTTTGTGGGCAAAGCTTGGACGGCATTTTTATAGAAAAAACAAAAAAAAAATTAATATGGATTAATCAATCAACTACATTAAAATTTTGAAACAAAATTTTCGAGAATTTTTTATATATCAGCCTTTTATATATCACTCTTTTTTCGGTTTGAAACAGAAATAGGTTAAACACTTTTTTCAACACTTTTCGACAGGAGTCCAGGACGAGTTAAAGTTCATTTAGAGGTTGAAAGGCACTTCGGAGAAAAAAGCTGCAAACTAAAGTTAGGTAATTTTATCCTTAGAATCCGAATCTGTAGTAAAAATATGTATATATAATTTGACCAAATCGACTTCCGGTCAGTTTAACTCACTTCCGGTCCAAACCAGAACAAAAGTTATCCAAAAGGTATGTATTTTTCTGCACAGAATCCGAATGTGTAGTAAAAATATGTATATCCCATTAAAGAAAATGGAATTGAGGTCAGTTTAACGCACTTCCGATAATTCATGTTTTTTCGTTTTCCAATAAAAATATTTTCACTCATTCAAGAAGACCAGGACGAGTTGAAGTTCGAAGGTCACTTAGAGGTTGAAAAAGGCAACAAAAGTTACGCAGTTTTATCCTTAGAAACCGAATCTGTATTAAAAAAATGTATATATAATTTGAAAAAATCTACTTCCGGTAAATTTAACCCACTTCCGGTCGAAACCGGAAGTCAGTAATACCAGCGAAAGATAGAGCATCCCCGATTTTTTCTTCTTCTTCTTCTTCTTTATTAGCGCTGTAACCGCCTAAGCGATTTTGGCCGAGTCCAAAACAGCACGCCAGTCATTTCTCTTCTATGCTAACTGACGTCAATTGGAAATGCCTAGTGAAGCCAAGTGCTTCTCCACCTGGTCTTTCCAACGCAGAGGAGGCCTTCCTCTTCCTCTGTTACCAGCATCGCGGCCCGCGTTGAATGTTTTCAGAGCAGGAGCGTTTCTGTCCATTCGAACGACATGGCCAAGCCAGCGGAGCCGCTGAATTTAAATTCGCTGCACTATGTCTATATCGTTGTAAAGCTCATACAGCTCATCGTTAAATCGTTTGCGATATTCGCCATCATCAACGCGCAAAGGTCCGTAAATCTTTCGCAGAATCTTTCTCTCGAAAACTCCAAGAGCCGCCTCATCAGATGCTTTCATTGTCCATGCCTCCGCGCCATACACCAGCTCAGGCATGATGAGTGACTAATAGAGTGTGATCTTTGTACGACGAGAGAGGACTTTACTTCTCAATTGCCTACTCAGCCCAAAGTAGCACTTGTTGGCAAGAGTGATTCTCCGTTGAATTTCAAGGCTGACATTATTATTGGTGTTAATGCTGGTTCCTAAATAAAAGAAGTCGTCTACTTTTTCAAACTTGTAACTGTCAACAGTGACGTAGGTGCCAAGACGCGTATGCTCTGACTGTTTGTGTGATGACAGGAGATACTTCGTTTTGTCCTCGTTCACCACCAGACCCATTCGCTTTGCTTCTCTATCCAATCCCGAGAACAGAACAGACGTAGCCCTTGTTCTTACCGATAATATCGATGTCGTCGGCATACGCCAGCAATTATACGCTCTTGTAAAGTATTGTGCCTGAACGGTTCAGTTCTGCGGCTCTTATTATTTTCTCTAACATCAGTTTAAAGAAATCACATGAAAGGGAGTCCCTTTGTCTGAAACCTTGTTTGGTATCAAACGGCTCGGAGAGGTCCTTCCCTATTCTGACGGAGCTGGTATTGCTGAACGTCATTTTTCACAGCCGTATTAGTTTCGCGGGGATACCAAATTCAGACATCGCGGCATAAAGGCAACTTTTCTTCGTGCTGTCGAAAGCGGCTTTGAAATCGACAAATAGATGGTGTGTATCGATACTATTCTCGCGGGTCTTTTCCAAGATTTGGCGTATTGTGAATACCTGGTCTATGGTGGATTTTTCAGGCCTAAAGCCACACTGATACGGTCCAATCAGCTCGTTGACGGTGGGCTTCAGTCTTTCGCACAATACACTCGATAAGACCTTATAACCTATGCTTAGAAGGCTGATTCCGCGGTAGTTGGCGCGTATGGCGGGGTCGCCTTTCTTGTGGATTGGGCAGAGCACACTTAAATTCCAGTCGTCGGGCATGCGTTCGTCTGACCATATTCTGCATACGAGCTGATGCATGCACCTCATCAGCTCCTCGCCGCCGTACTTGAATAGCTCGGCTGGCAGGCCGTCAGCTCCAGCAGCTTTGTTGTTTTTCAGCCGCGTATTCGCTATTCGTACCTCGTCATAGTCAGGCGGTGGGACAGCTACTCCATCATCATCGACTGGGGACTCGGGTTCGTCTTCTTCACTACTTTCAACGCTGCTACCATTCAGTAGGTTGTAAAAGTGTTCCCTCCACAATCTGGAGGTCGGACATCGGTCACTAGGTCGCCATTGTTGTTCTTACAGGAGTTCGCCCCGGTCTTGAAACCTTCCGTAAGTCGCCTAACCCCCTGGTAGAATTTTCGGGCGTTCTTTCCCGATTTAGCAAGTCAAATTTTTGCGGTTTTCAATGAAAAAATATTTTCGGAAAAAATGATAAGGTATTTTTGCGGATCTACAACATGGTGTATATACATTTGTATATATGGGGCGATTCAAGTCAAATATCCCAGGTGCGCTGAGCGGTGCAAAACAAGCTACTTTTCGACTAGCTGGGAGCAGACAGCAAATGTAAAAAAATATTCAAAAAATATGATTTCTATAGATTTTTGTACGGGCTATCCGATGGTTCTATGCGTTTTCCAAAGTTTTCCCATTTTCATGGTGAAAATCAGCAAGGGTTCATCGGATAGCCCGTACAAAAATCCAGAGAAATCATAGTTTTCGGATTATTTTTCCCATTTTCTGTCTAATTCCCAGCTAGTCGAAAAGTAGCTTGTTTTGCACCGCTCAGCGGACTTGGGAAATTTGACGTGAATTGCCTCATATGTACATATCGTCGTTTAAAGTACAAAACCGCGTATCGTCATTCTGCAAAACTGCGTAACTGACATTTGCTGCCAAAATTTGGATTTGCTCACACAAGCTCTTGGCTCAATCCTTATTCATTCGTCCTGAAATATACTAGCCAGATATGCGGCTGCTTTATAAAAAAGATAACCATTTCGAAATATGAGTGATTTTACTCTCTAGAAAATAATTTATGCAACCTCACATACGCGGTTTTGCATTATCTTGATACGCGGTTTTGCATTTTGTTGGTACGCGGTTTTGTACTTTAAACGACGATATGTATGTACGTATATCTGTGTATATTGAAATGATCATTATCTTCAGTCTAGACTAGACTAGTCATCTCTTGCAGCGAGTTTTCAGACAAGAGTACAGTAATTATTTTTTTCGTCTGACAAAAAAAATTGCCCAGGAAAGTATGAAATTTCTAGTTATCCCTTTATGTCATATAACCCTTTACTGCATAATACATCATATATGATATACTGTATTAAACTGTCTATTCTGTACTAAAGTAAAAATTGCATTCTAATTTTCGTTTTTTTGTGCTCAGTTCTGCGTTGTTTACTACTACTACTTAAGAAACGATATCAAAAACTCATATAGTTGTAGTTACTTTAAAAAATATGCAGATATGTACCTGTTTTATTCAATTTTCTAGTGTAGTGATAATTTCAAATATTTCGCTTAAATAAAAACAAATTAATGTGGTAAATACAAATAATTAATCATATTAGCTCAACTTAATGTTGAAGCAGTAAAATCTAAAACTCTTTTGTTTAAAAACCCATAGTTTATATATGATAACCCACTCTGAAGTAAACCATATCACATATATATGTTACTGCATGCATTTGAGCACGAAAAAAGTTTAATATCCACCATGAGTCCATGGTGGTTTTTGTTAAATATTTACAAGGTTTTTAAAGCTAAAATTTTTTTGTTATTTTTTCATACTTTAACTAAATCCATGTAAATCAAACTATAGTTTTTTTTTATGGGTGGAGTATATCTCGCTACTCGGTAAATGTAAAATTAAAATAAGATCTAAGAAGTGGTAGCACCGAATCTTCCACCATTTTTTGGACACAGTACTTTCAAACACTTGCTTATTATTAACGTCAAAGCTGTGAAGTTGTGTTTGTTTGTGCTCTCATTTAATATCTTATTTTGCAAGAGTTTTAAAATTGATTACAGTGAAAAGTATCAAGAAACATTTGGTGCACAATTTAAAGTTAAGTAAAATATCAAAATACCGAGTGAATTTGATCAATTTAATTTAACATTATTATATGTGTGTGCCGAGTTTTTTCTTTCATATAATTATATTGTTTTTGTGTATTGATTCTGTTTATCCATAATTACAATTGTGTTTGTTTGTGCATATTTATTTTGCTATGTTTGTCCTTTCTGCTATTTCATCCTTGACACAGCTGTTTGCTTTGTGTTCATTAAGTGTCAAAATACAGTGTATTTAAAACTGTTCGCTACATAGAATTCAAGCTAATATTTATCAGCTAATAACAATCAGCTACATCGATTTTAAAACTGTTTCCCTTTTTGCTTCTAATATTTTATATAAACCTACAAACATATCCATATATATCATTTCAAATATGACGTGTATTTACGCCGATTGTAACGTTAAGAGCGACGCCTATGTGTCATGCTGGCTCTGCGATGGGACTGCCCATATAAAATGTGCTGGTTTGAGCGGTAGGGTGTTAGACGCTATTAATGAGGGAAAGGGTCCTCGTTGGTCTTGTCAAAAATGCCGATCAACCGAAATCGTTTTATTTAAATTCTTTAGACAATCCAGAAATAGTTCTTCTGAAATCGGGAAGGATCTGTCAGCGTTTGTTGAAAAATTTAAGCATTATGAAAAATGTTTAAGTCTTTCACATACCTAGACAGCCCTCCAAACTCAGAGGAAAGTCGAGAAAATAAGCGTAGGCGTGTTATTGGTCCACCTAAAAAGATAGTCACTGAACCTTCACATTAAAATCCTCCATCTCAGCCCTTAGATCTAATCAATCTTTCTTCTCCATGCCCTCAGGCATTGTAGCCTCCGCTATCTAAAGCCATATCCACTAGGTCTACGTCTAAAAATAATAACGACAATCAAACTGTTGATCTAACAGTGTTGTCATCGACATCTAAAGCTACCCTATCTAACATAGATCCTCCGAATAACTCGGAATCCCGTACGTCTGAAGTCACTACCAAAAAGTTGGTTGTAATTCCTTCGAGAAGATCAATCTTTTTCTCTAGATTTGCTAAAAACATATTTTAAAATTGATGTAGCTACCGAAGATTTTGATTCACTACTAAATAGATAATTCATTGAAAAAAAAAAATTTCCATCGATAACTTAAATCTGTGACACACAATGGCTAGAGGTGTTGCATGAGTGCATTCTTTCATATATTTATGTATGTGCCAGTTTTGCCGTTATATATTCCATGGGGAATTCATGCTTTATTTAAATTTAAAAAATTAAATTACTATACCGTTTTAAAAATCTGAAAATTCACTGCGGGAAATTTTTGTATTCTCTTTTTGTCTTCGTCTTCTCGTTTTTTCCTTTATAAGTTTTGAAAAAAGGTTTTGAACGAACCATTATATCACATTCCTAGGCAAGTTTTGAAAGAATATTTTCGATACTAAATTTTATTAAAACAAACTGTTGAAATCAGCTTCATATAGAAACAGTGTCATCGTTAATTAAGAAAGAGATGTTCTTAAATATCATAACTTTACGACACTCACATATTGACTAGATTTGACTAATTATTTTATTATATTTGAATTTGAATTATTTGTTGATAAAAATATAGTTTATTCCTTAACAAACACTAAATGAAAATGAGTTTAATCTTTGAACAACATTAAAAAAAATCGACAAACTTTCGAACTTTCTATTTCAATTTTATCTCTTAATATTTTTCAGTTATTTAGCTCATTCAATTTTAGTCTAATAAAGTGCAAATTTAAAGTAGCTGTGATTTACAGTTGATGTATGGCATATTTTTGACGATGTCGGTAATTTTCTTTCATATTATCTAAGTATCATAATAACTTTAAAAAAATTGTTTGTTAAGAAGTGTATCTTAAAATATCTGCCTTGACATTTATGTTAAAAGTGTAAAATATGTAAATGTACCTACATAAACTTTCCCGTGAATACCGTCAAATCATTGGTCTTGAAGGGAATCTATGTATTAGGGCTGTGCGATTAATTGATTACTCAAAATTTTAATTAATCATAAAGTAAATAACTCAATTATTCGATTAATTGGAAATTATGATTACTCAAAAGTTCAGTTACTCGAGTAATCAAGATTTTTGATCAACCAAAAAAAAATTTATTTGAGTAATTTGCTTTATGATTAATCAACATTTCGAGTAAAATGAGTAATCAACATTTCAATTCTTTACATATGTATAAAGTAGTTAAAGTTCCTTGATACTTTGAAAACAACGTTTCTGTTTTCAAAAATTAAAACGAAATTTTTTTTTCATATACAGAATGTAAAAAAGAAAATAAGCATCTTCCAAAGCAAACTCTATTAACGAGCAAAATTATTTTTTTTGAGTAATCATATTTCAAGTAACTCGATTACTCGAGTAATTGATTAACCGAGTAATTGATTAACCAACTTGCTCGAGTAATCGAATAATCGCACAGCCCTACTATGTATGCATGCATGCATATGAGCAAATTAAAAAGTCGATACAATTTACAGTCGAAAAGTACAGTTTTTGTATAGATTATAAATTATTTCCCAACACTGTGGGGATCTAAGCAAAATGGCCTAGTGTAATTCGCAAATATTCAAATACATAATCCACCAACCGATAATTTTATATATTCATTAATAGATAATTTGTCATCAGTCTGAAATAAAAAAAATTATAAATCGGAAGGGTAAAATAGTATTGTGTTATTAATTAAAAAAAAAAAGTTTCATTTCACTGACGAAGGGGGTATCTATCCCCCCAAATCCCCCCTTGGCTACGCCACTGTACCAAGGGTGGGCAAGGGCGAGGCCGAAAAGAGCCACATGTAAATTCTAAATGCTACAAAGAACCACAAAAAAAACAACAAAAACAAAAATTTTATTTTTAAATAAAATTATTATTGGAAATGAAAAACATTCTAACGCACGTAAGATATATATTAAAGAAATATCAAAAGATCCCTTTGGCCAAATTTTCAAGATCTGGTTTTACGTCAGCAAAAGCGGTTCGTAACAGTTCTGTTAAATGTTGGTTAGTCAAAAGGTACGTTCGTTTAAAGCTCCAGTAAAAAATGTGCAACAGCAAAATTACGGGGATATGTCATGTGTTCTCTGACAAGAGAAAAATATCCAAAATAGTACGCGAACAGAAAATTAGCAGAAACTTGTAATTTAGACGAACAGCCGATAGAAATTTTGTTTACATTCAAAAGTATAAAATTGAAAACGTAAGAAAACAAATCCCTAAGTCTTATCCTAACACAGTTGAGTGACTAAACGAATAATTACTTACTTCTTACAAGTTTAATTAGTCGCATTTTACTATTTTAACTTACAAACCATCAAATTCGATTTAGGGATTTGCGTAAATTCCAACCAGCTGTTTTTGATCAGCTGTTTTCTTGTGGTCAAATTGCTGTTGGCAACAATGTTTTCAGCAGAAACTAACAGCTTTCCCTCAAAATTAAATGTAATTTTGCTCTCTCAATTTCTCCTACTTTGAAATTTTTTTGCGTACGCGAACACAAAAAGCTGATAGTTTTTGATAACTTTCAATAATTATCAGGTACGCTAATGCAACCATGGGCGTCGCCAGGATCGAATTTAGGGGGGGCCGAACATATGAAAAAATCCCAAAATTTTCATCTGTACACATTCATGTTTCTGGCATGCAGGGGACGATATGTACTTGCCGATTTGTTTTACAAAAATTATTTCAAAAGCAGACGTCTCGGTTGCTAAGGAAACCGGTTAATCTTTTCTGCAATTATTTCACATTGATTCTCTAAAACAAATTTTCGATGTATTCTTAAAATTCATGGTTTATGCATTAGGTAAATTTTATAGGAAATTAAACTAACAATTTATTAAAACTAGTAGTAACCCCCGAAATGCGGGCGAGTTCTTAGCTCAAAATTTATTTAAAGAACTTCGTGAAATTAATCTTGTATTACTAGACACCTGATAACCCAGGATAATTTTTAAGTTCTTAAAAGACATTACTCTACTCTAAGCTTCGTGCAGTGGGCAAAGAGAAAACCGTAATCTTTAAGGTATAGTCCAACCTTTCACAATATCTGTTATTAGTCTTAATCTGAAACGCAATAATCATTTAAAATTGGTGCCGTTTATGGTGAAAGGCATTTAATATCACACTTTCAAACTAAAGCTTTCTTAACCCTAAAAGCCTATCCTCTTTGGGAGTAACGTAAAGCCTTAACATACGCAGTAGAGGCTTATGTACTTAAAAGATAACCTGTGAGCTAAAATATACTTAGTCCTGTCTTATTTTTTTTTAAAGAATATTGAAGCTGTGAGTTTGACTAATAATAAAACATACTTTTATTAATAAAAACTATAGCCACATTTATTTAAAACAACAAAATAAAAGTAAAATTTGTGTTAAAATTAAAAAAAGACCCATTCCGTATACGCCTCGCAGACGTAGATTATACTTTTAGGGTTAACCCTTTCAGTACAAAAATTCAACCACTGGTTCTAAAAAATTTGAAATATGTACATATACCGGCTAATTTTGGATCGTTCATTTTAAAAATCACATACAAAAATGTGCAATGCTTTGAGGTTTGCGGTCATTCAGGGTCCTTTTTAATGGTCAGTGATATCCTGGGTGTTTAAAAAAGAAAGGGATCTCAGCTATTTTTATTTTTTGCTTTCGTGAAATATATTTTAAAACTATGAATAATACCTAATAACTTTACCGAATCTCAATTCCACGGAAATCTGGTTAATATTTTTCAATAGATTATATTACTCACTATCGAGTTTTCTGCCGCTTTTTACTTTTTTGACAAACACGGTCAACTGCAACTCCAGCTTGCACTTTAGTTTGATATATAGCTCAATTCTGTGGCTGCTACAGATCGACCTAACTAAGTCGTATGACTGAGCAATTATATATAGATACTAAAGGCCTGAACTACAAAACATAGCGACATATAACACATCATGCAAGTGCCAGTTTATATCATGTCGCTTATACATGTTTGAAAGCGATATATTAAGACATTGCCGAATAAATTCAAATCAAATCGTGCATCAAATTTATGCATGTCAACAAAAGGAACACATGCAACATATTCAGCATTATTTTACATTGTATATACGGGAAGAGATTTTCCGCATTTTGCAAGCTCCTGCTATAGTAAAATTTATTAAACAATTATCTAATTAAAAATCTATATACCAACGGTGGGCAAACGTGGCTCTTTGAGCCAAATGCGGCTCTTTGCTTAGCAAAGTGCGGATCTTTTTACTTTCTCCTTGCTTAGAACATTTTTGCTCTTTTTACTTTTTAAAATACATATTTCATACCTATTACACATATACATACATATTTTACATACATACATATTATACATATAAATACATATTTTAGCCCACAGCAATTTGCCAACAAGAAAACAGCTGATCAAGAAGAGCTGGTTGGAATTTACGCAATCCCTAAATCGAATTTGATGGTTTGGAAGTTGAAATAGTAAAATGCGACTAATTAAACTTGTAAGAAATAAGTAATTATACGTTTAGTCAGGGAACTGTGCCAGGATAAGAATTCAGGATTTGTTTTCTTACGTTTTCAATTTTATACTTTTTACAGGTCTATTCTGCGCTGGTAACATAAATTTTATAACCGGTAATTAAAGTGTCTGTAAATTTTTAAACCTTTTTCGCATTCTGTGCTCTCTTGTAACCGGTAAATTTGGTAACAAAATATTGCCCCGTGAAATATGCTACACAGGAATTTCCGCAAATCTTCATAGCTGAGTTGCTGAATATTTTCACTGCATTACCAACGTACCTAGAATCGCGGTGACAAGAAGTGGTAACATTTGTTTGGTAATAAAATTTTCCGGTCACAAAATCTTCGGTAACATGCAAAATAGACCTGTTAATGTAAACAAACTTTCTATCAGCTGTTTGTCTAACTTGCAAGTTTCTGCAAATTTTCTGTTCGCGTACTATTTTGGATATTTTTCTCTTGTGAGAGAACAGATGATATTTCGCCGGAATTTCGCTGTTGGACATTTTTTACTGGAGATTTTAAACGAACGTATTTATTGATTTAACAGAATTGTTACGAACATTTAACAGAATTGTTAACTGACCTAAAACCAGATTTTGAAAATCTCACCAAAGGGATCTTTTGAATTTTCTTTTATATCTATCTTACGTACAATAGAATAATAATAAAATTAATGTTTTTCATTTCTAATAATAATTTTATTTAAAAAGAAATTTGTTGTTTTTCTTGTTCTTTGTTTGTGGCTCTTTGTAGCATTTAGAACTTAGATGTGGCTCTTTTCGGCCTCGGCCTTGCCCACCCCTGCTATATACATTATGTACCAGAATAAGAAGAGATAGACTCATGAAAATGTGTACTTATGTATGTGACCAGAACATCGAGCTGAGCCGACTTAGGCTTATGGCAACCGAACTTCAGATGGGTGGCTGCTGGCTGAAATGGTTTTACAGATGGCAACTGCAAACTGGCAACTGAGTTGCTATATTGGCAACTGCATTTTTGTGGTCGCTGCGGTAATAATCGAAGATTGTATACCTATAAGGTAAACTTCAAAGTCTAGGGGGTGGGCTCGAGCCCTGCGAATGGTGAATGGTATTTTGACTGTCCGAATTTCATTCTAGAGCAAAAAGACTAATCGTTTTACCAAAAATTGAAAATATATGGCACGCAGCTGTTTTCAACAGCGGATATTTTAAGTCTGGTACTTGTTGCCGGAATTCAAGCAATGGCAAAGCTTTATGTTGCATTTCCAGTGCCTTCTTCTTTTAATCTTCTTTTAATTCCTAAAACTCCTTTTTTTCGCTTTTCGTAAAAAGGAGTAATTTCAATTATGTTACATAAAAAAGGGTTTATGAAGTATGCAAACGTACATTTATATAATTTCGAATAGGCGAATCTTTTTTCAAAATCTGCTTATATCTAAATCACGTGCAATATTTTTTTCTAGCCATGGAAATGAAATATTCTTGTTTTGAAATCATTAATCCAATTGCGGGTCATGTGTGCATAAAAAGAATAAAATAAAAAAACAGCACTATGGAAAAGAATGTCCGGCAAAGAAATCAAATCCAATTTTTGGCAGCAAATGTCAGTTACGCGGTTTTGTACTTTAAACGACGATATAAAAGTTTGATTTTTCTTTTTCAAGTGAAAGAGCTTCTTAGGGTAAACACATAGTGGAGCGGGGAGCGATTTTGAAGTTAAACTTCGAAATTTCGACAGTTTACGCAATTTTTTTCTAATTTCTTAGTAAAAACTAGTAAAACAGTTTCGAAGTTTGGTTTGAAATTGTTATAGCTTGGGTCTCAGTGGGCCTAAAGATTTCTACTTTGGCTTTTGAATTGCAATAAAACGCACTTGTTGTTCGAGAGATATAAAATTGTGTGAAGGATAGCTGTGCATGCAGATAATGCATTTTTTAAATTAAGGTGTTAAATTTTTTTTCGAATTAGCATAATATTAGTATAATACTAGTATAATAAAAAATAATTTTTTTTTAATAAATCCGGTGGATTTTGCATGTTTTTTCGAAGAACACTATTTTTGACCAATTTTATTTTAAGGTCAAGGAGTAATTGTGGCTCAATGGCAATATTTTTTCGTGAAAGACAATTACATTAGTTTTCAAAACCATTTTGTTTCATATCAAAATTCTGCTTCTGTCGAAATCGCTACGATTAATTCGCATGGAGTGTGTATTATTTATTTTGTCGAAAAAACTAGTGAAATGACGAGCTCGTCATCTGTTCTTTTCCGATTCAATGATCCTTGATTACCTGGGTATAACACTGGTGCGAATAAACCTTTGCAGTGTCTGTTAACTTTTCAAGGAGTTCAGAATTTCTGTTTTATGCGTTGGGTCAGAGTGTAAACGGTCGCATGGCGCATACCAAGAACTACAATTCGCGTTTTGCTTGTGCATTTGAAATGCGGAAAGCAAAAATTTAGAAAGGTTCAGTGAGGGTGCTGGACATGTCTTTAGAAGTTAACTGCTTCCAAAAAAGGACCCGTTGTGTCGAGTGCATTTTTTCATTGTGCGTAATTATGTTGTGCATTCGGATGAGATTCAACCAACCAACTGTCTAGGATTGGGTTGAAGCACAGATATGTATGTATATGTACGCATAGATATATTTACATAAGCATATTTATCAACATCGCGGTGGTGGGAAGGAAGTATAACGAATTTTTATCGCGTGTATGTGCCGAACTGTGCACCTTCAAAATACAGCGCCAATGAATTAACAACAATTGCCGGTGTTGGGCTGCGTTGGTCATTGCCACCTCTCGCTTCCTATTACTTACATACATAAATATACTCCCACGTTACTCCCACTGGCATTTACCGCACCGTCGTCGTCGCTAGTGCTTATCTTCTATGCTTAGCGCATTCATTCAGTTCTTGTTTACCCTTGGAATATTTCGCGTCGACGTGTCGTTATTGGTCGTATACCGCAGGATAAATGTAACGGTAGATATCCTGGCATAGTGGTGCTTCATTCGTTTATCGCGCGGTGATCACAACGTGACTATTGTCATCCCTATTGTTACGTAGCCGCTGCACCGCGCTCGCATTATATGCCCAATGCTTGATTGAGTAAAAACCAACAGTGTCGCGTGTCCTTGTGTACGAAATACTTAGCGTAATTAAATTGAATGTGAAATAAACAATATGTATATCTAATGACGCAAATGCCAAGCCAACACACAACAATAGAAAATTAATAATCTCTACATATATACATACATATGTACATAGTAATTACTTATGTCATAAAGAAATGAGGATTATGTAACAAACAAAACAACGAAAAAATTCAACTGCAAAAAATAATAATAATAAACAGTAATTAAAAGTGTGAGAAGTAGATACTATCTTTACCGCCAATATGCAGAAATTTCACATAATTTTGTGCTGGCAAAGAGAAAGAACGAAATAAACCACAAATACAATAATTAACAAATATATGTATACGTGTATCAATCAAATATCTAATTGCTAAGAAACATATGTTTATAGAACAGAATGAGAAACAGTGATAAATAGAAACCTACTTACAATTATGAACAAAAAATACACTCATAGATGGAAAATGTATGAGTTATAAAAGTATTTTTTTGTTATTTTGATTTACTTGAACGTTCTTATGAGCAATGCTACTTTTGACTAAATACCATAATTTTTTTCATATAGAATTGTTTACAAGCGAACATGCAGTGAAATCTTCTGTATCCCGCATACAAATGTTGCTCGAACCACGGTTACCCATACCTTTCCTATTTTAAGTGCCCTTTTAAAAAATTATGGAATTCGGAATTAAGTGGCCGAACTGAACGCCTTTTTCGCAAATACATACATATTTTAGCAGCACTGAAACCTGACTGATATTTTTGTTTCTTCAGCCCGCTTAACTCGAATAAGCACATTTTTTCAAGAATCTACACCAGCTTCTTATTGGTGTGATTCTGGACTAAAACTATTATTTGAATAGTTTTAAGCGTTTTTGCCCAAAAAACTTGAAGAAAGTATACCAATAAATGCACAACGCAAAGAACCCTAACTGGAAAATTATAGGGCTGATAACTAGGCCTTAACAACTAGACAACTACAAAGTTCTGGTTCTCTCACGTTTTGATGACTTCAACAGCTGCGGCGTTATTTTATGGAAGAATTTAATTAAAATGTCAGGTATAGAAAACGACGAAAAGTTCTTACAAAAAGTATACAGAACATCTCCCAAACATCTGCCACATATTTTCCGTACAAAAAGGAAAATTAAACACAAATTTTTTATTTTGCTGTATACACCCTATTTACCTAACCTAAACTTAATAACAAAAATAAAACGATTCGAATTTTGTACAGTTTACGAGTTAGGCCATTTATATGATAATAAGGTGTGCTCGGAATCTCATGCACTAAAAAATCGAAAATATGCGAATATAATATGCACTCAAAATTCAAAAATATGCGCTTTAAACAAGTAAAATGTGCAATGAAAAGTATTAATATTTTATTCCGTACAAAAATAAATAACATGTATTTTAACAAGAAAAGAACGAAAACAAGTTATTTAAAAATACAATACATATTTATGCATAAAATTATCTTATAATCAATCAGTCAGTTACAATTTTGTGTAAATAGAAACCATGACAGTTTGATAGTTTGCAATTTTGATTCAACAACTAGTGCGCTCTACAACCATTTGGCGACTTAATGACTTTTAGGACGTCATACAGAGAGTGGCAACTGCACTGTAAATCATTCTACAGGAATGGCTTGCAGAGTGTCTTTAGCCTCATCCGTGCGAGGGCTGGATACTCGCACAGGAGGTATTCGACTGTCACTATTGAGTTAGGATCATCGCAACTACGACAGTCTCTTGAAGGGCAATCCAATCCTTTAGAGATGTGCCATGTGCACACTGCAGTAAGTTTGTAGGTATCTTCTTTTCTCATCACTAAGAAACTTTGGTTTAACGTGGGTCGTAGGAAGGACACCCAGAACTGCTGGATAATCCTGTACGATCCTGTACGGTACCACCTCTGCTTTGCCTTCGAGTGATAAATTTCGGTAATTTTTGATTTTATTTCCCTGATCGAGGTGCCCATGTCCACCGCGTCGGACACATTCAGTGCGGAGCTGCACCTTTCTAGTTCGTCCGCTGCCTCGTTTCCGTAAATGTCCCTATGTCTCAGGGCCCATATTAGGGTAATTTCGTATTGATCAGAGATATAGGCCAGCTCTCTCCTACAGTCTTCCATTAGTTATAACAGAGGTAAAATAGATGGTCGCCTGGCTATCCGAGAAGATATTCAGATAAATATCTGTGAAAAAATTTTAGGGAATTTTTTTTTGTCCTGAGATTTCCCACAAAATTTCAATACATAATAAAATATACAAAAATATGCGCAATAAATATGCAAAAACGGGGAATTTTTTTCAAAATATGCAAAACCATGTATTTACTGCAAAATATGCAAAAATATGCAGTAACGATTTTAAAGGAAATTTCATGATTCCTAATAAAAACATGTATATGCATGAGATTCCGAGCCCTAATAATGAGGATTAATAGATCCTCTCCCCACAGAGTTCGATGAAGTACTGTAGCATAGGATACGTTCGGCAGACTTGGATATCCTTTGTTCTGCAGGCTGTGTCATTTTTATTTGTAAGTTCGAATTATGTGTAAGAGTCAAATACTTTCGAATTTGTAATCCGCTTACATTCCATTACCAAGGTCTGCTAGCTTTCGTTGCTAATAAGTCGAGGATTTCAGAAACTTAATTTGGATCTAGTGCAAGCTGTAGATCTGGGGAAAGATTTACACAATGATCTTCTGTGGATACGCTCTGAAAACATGGAATTTTCATAAATTTATATAGCTTCAACTAAAACGTTTCCTTAACAACAATCATTAGCGCAAAATCAGCTGTTGTCGGTAACGATAACAAAGGCTGCAAATTTCACGACGTGTAATTTGGTGTTTTTAAAAACATAAAAAGTACGTTCTAAAATTTGTTCGTATAGAAACAAATGCACAGCACCGCTAGCAAAAAATAAATAAAAACACCCAAAGGATTTTTCAGCAACATCAAACTTGCACTTTATTGTACTAAAATTTAATGGGCTACAAAACTGCATACTATTTTTTTTATTATTTTGATAAAAAACTTGAATTTTTTACGAAAATTTCTTAAATTTTGTTTAATAATGCACACGGGTTGAAACTAGGATTAAACGGTTTTAGTTACAAAATACACTATTAAAAAAAGTAATATAAATTAAATAACAAAAAAATTTTTTGTTAAAAGTTGTCTATATGTGTTCCGGTTATAATTTTCCAGCAGGGCGTAAAACAAACATAGGTTATATGTTGAGCCCGACCTATTAATCGGCATCTGCATCGGCCGTTTTTGTCCGATTCATACTTTTTTTACTTTTTCCGCAATTTTAACAAATGTTCATCAAAATTCAGTACCCAGTTTTTTAAATTTTAGTATAATAAAGTGCAAGTTTGAAGTAGCTAGTTAAGTGTTGATTTTTGACAAATCTTTATTCACGCATTTTCTTCCAAACAAAGTATGTTCGAAAATTTTTCGTATTTAGAAAATCCGCATCAACTTCTACAAAAAATTTCCAAATATCAATAGTAAGTCCTAGTTGCTTAAAATTTGCATTTCATTAAAATAAAATTGAATGGGCTGCAAAACTGTATACTCAGAATGTTTAAAGAAAAAGTTTGAAATTTTTACTAACATGGTTTTTGTTGGATAACGAGCTACACTTTCATAAAAAAATAAGAAACATTAAATAAACGTAAGGGAAATAGCCAAAGAATGCTAAAATATCGTTACTGCGAGTATTGTTACTCTTATAATTGAATAAATCGCTGAATTCCTTCGGGTTCTTTTCACTGGATTGTTAAATTGTTTACGTTACAAAAATACTTTTATCATTAAAAATCTACGGTTACTGTTTATTAACAAATTGTATTCAATACAACACCTTTATAGTCAGCAGAAGCTATGAGTACAACTAAGAAATGTAATTTCGAATGGACTATTTTTTTAACATTGAATAAGAAAAAGACTATGGAACAAAGTCCTGCAATGATATGTATGCATAGGCGATATACTACTTTTAATACATGTTTAAAAATGTACATAAATAAGTGAATAGATTCTTGAATGATTATATGTTTTGTAATGTTATTTTTTATGTTTTTCTTTTGTTATTAAAAAATTTTATCAAAAATATTTGTTTTTGAATGAATTTATATTCAGGTAGTTTTTTTAAGGAATCGGCATCGGCCAAAACTTGGGAATCCATCGGACTCTAGTTATAAGTATATTTTTATTTTTACAGGAACTGCATATGCCTTGAATTAAAAGGAAATTTAAAGGGAATTTGAAGTTTCCAATTTAATAAGTGTACATCGTTTATTAAAAATGTAACTATGATATACATAAGTATGTGCAAATTTAAATATTTCTTTATTAATCATCATGACACTAGCATAATAAAATCAGTATGAAAATACACGCAAATTAGAATTAAGTACATCTGTATGTACAAAATGTGCATACAGTGATTTGTTTTTGAATATTAACAATGTTTTTCATGTTAAATGTTTTTCGTAAACTTTTTATTTATAGCTGCGAGAAAAATAATAGAAGAAAATTTAAAATTATGTGGTTTGCTACCACGATTGAGAGAATACAAAGGTTGCGCCGATCTCGGACCGCTATTCCTCTCTTAACGAATTTGACAGAATCGTTGTTTGCATGACGTCACACTGGTGCAACTTGTTTACGTTTTCCTTGCAACATTTTTTCTTCGTCTTCCATTCTTGCTCACGTTTTGGCATTTCTCTCTCGCGATTGCACCAGTGTGACGTCACCCAAAAGTTATTCTCAAAAATCCTCTCTGATCGGCGCAATCTTGTATTCTATCATTCTTGGTTTGCTACTAGGGCTGATGATTTCACCCGGGTAATGAGCTACCCGGATACCCGGGTAGCGGGTGAAGCCCTACCCGGGTATTGAATTACCCGGGTAGCCCGGGTACCCGGCTATTTTACTACCCGGGTAGACCGGGTACCCGGGCAGTATGGTAATTACCCGGGTACCCGGGCACCCGAAAAAATGTGGAGAGGTAAAAATTAAACGCATTTACGATTATATACCGCAAACGAACGTGCATAGGGAACATCTATAAGAATCTTCCATACCATATGGGGAAATATTATAATATATATTCGTATCTAAAGGTAGTAGCAATAATTTTACGATTGTAGAAGTATTAAACTGTAGGGAGCTAAAAAAATAATAATAATAACAGATGATTTCGTTTTTTATAAAATATGAGTGGGTAAGAATGTTACTCATGCGCCATGTATGTATGTACTATTAATGAAATCATAGGCATAACTATTTGCGTGGAGACTCTTCGAATCATGACGCATTTTCATTTGACCGTTTGCAACCTTATTTATCAATCAAGTCAATTATTTGGGAATCCATCTTGATCTCAGGTTTTCGTGGAAATTGCATATTAAAGCGAAAAAAAGTCAACTTGCATTAAAAACATTAAGAATGTTCTGGCTGCTTGCTGCAAAATCTGAGCTGAGTTTAGAAAACAAAATCCTTCTGGACAAAGTTATGCTGAAGCCGGTTTGGACATACGCTATGCAACTATGGGGTACTGCGAGTAACTCAAACAGAAATACTACAGCGGTATCAAAATAAGGCCCTAAGAAGTATTGTTTATGCTCCTTGGTATGTCACCAACTATGCCACTCACCAAGACCTCAAAATTCCATTTGTCAGGGAAGAAATCATCAGATTGACTCAGTGATAACACGATCTTTTTTTGTTGTTACTATCATAACAAGTTTTAATAATTATGTATATAAAATAATTACATTATCATTATAACTAGTTTTTATTTTGATGCAAGAAGACTAGCAAGTTAACCGAATCGGGGGCCAAACACGATCTTTTCGCCGTTACAATATTTCCTTCCGTAGAGAAGAGTCTTTCGTGTTCGGAGGAAAAGTTGTTTCAGTGAGATCCACGGATGTTAATTCTAAACCAGAGGAAAGCTGGACCATTTCAATTTCCAGAAAAAAAAAAGTTCGTGTTTTAAGTCTTTCGTTAACTTTATTTGCATACATAATTAGTTATCTTTCAGTTCTTTTTTGATTAACATTAATATTCAAACATTTCAAAGTAATGCAACGCTATGAGATAGTTCAGAGAAGATTTGTTCCTTTTTCGTTCTCTGTAACAAAGTTCCTGGGACTTTAGCTCCCAAATTGTTCTTCGAGAGTAAGTTCCTCAGAATTTTGTTCCCGTTTTTTTCTTTGCCAAAACGTTCAGGAGAAATTTGTTAGCATTTTGTTCTCTTAGAAATGTTCCCGAAGGTATTGTTCGCATTTTGTTCTCTCTGGGACCGTTCCATAGGTTTTAGTTCTTATATAATTCCCAATGATAACGTTCTCGTCAGTTTTGTTCTCATTTTGGTTTTGGTTTTGACGCGTTCTTGGGAACAAAACTACGACAATGACATTTAGTTTCGATCATACATTTTGTTCTCGGTCCCTTTTTTAAAATATTAATATCTAATATTCTTTAAAATATACATACATATATACATATGTACACATGCATGTATGTATATGCATTTACAAAAATTAGAAGTTTGAGTTTAAGTACAGAAACTAATGTTTTAATTTACTTTTCTTGTATCCGTCTACTCAGGCAAGCGGTTAGGTGTACATAGTCGCGTACATTCTAGATATAAGAAAATATCTATATAAAAAAAAAATGTCTCACTGAAAAAATATTTATCCTCACCAAAAAGATTATACAAGAAGCTTTATGGCGCATTACCGGGCTGTTTTTCGTTTAACCGGCACCAACATATGTATATTACCCGGGTACCCGGGAATTACCCGAATCACCCAGGCACTCATCAGCCCTATTTGCTACGTATGTGTATTTATTTATTTTTAATCATTTTTATTTAAAATATAGTTCCATCTACTATATAACAACAGAGACCACATAAATAAGAGTTTCAAAGCTTGCATAAAGTTCACAATAATTTATCAAACTTAAAAAGATGCTCACCAAGGTTTCGGACTTTTTATTCAGAATCTTCATAAGATTTTCGCGAATGCAGTAGCCCATTAAATTTTAGTATAATAAAATGCAAGTTTCAAGTCTCGCATTTGTGCCCATTAGCGACAGCACAGTTATAGCGTTTTCTTTTCCCAAAAAAAGTTCTGCCCTTTTATATGGGAACTCTTGCTTTGCGTTGCCCTGAAACCTGAGAAAATGTTGCATTCTTTATATGAGAATGAAACAGAAAATGTACTACTCCATCACAATTTATTTATAGAACTTAATAAAGTTGAATTATTCACTTGGCCTGTAAGTCTTTAACAATTTTAAAGCAAAACACTTATTTCTGATAGGGAAAATAATTGAATTTTTACAAGATTAAATTAAAAATCAACTATGCAACTCTCACCCTCACGTTTATTTGAGGGCAGAAAAGGCAGCACTTTCGCCGGATCAGAGCGCAACCTGCTGAGAAAAGAACACGACGCCTTGTGAAAGGGCTGAGAAAAGAACATGAAAATGTGACAGCGCTAACACAAGGCAGAATAAGTGCAGCCTTTTTTCGAGAAAAGAAAACGCTATTAGTGAATCGCACAATCGTTACTGCAAACAAAAACAAGAATTGTTAGCTTACAACTCGACTAGTTGAAACTTAGTGAATCGCACTACAGAAGACTACTTCCGTGTTACCATATTTAATACATTTCTGGACTTCTACATCACAGATCTCGAAGAAAGATCCAAAAATTACGGAGATATTCTTAGAGAATTCATGGCGGCTTCATGCACGAATTGTCTGCAGCTGACAAAGTAGCCCAAGCCAATCAGTTTAATTTCTGTATTTTCAAAAATTCTCGAAAAACTGTTGGTGAAAACTTATAATATATACACTCAGTTGCATAATTATAAATTTAGTATAAATGTCTTTGAAACAACCGTCACATACAAGATAGGGGAAAACTCTCTCCGGTGACTTTTGCCTGGTAAGAGCTCTCTTTATGGAGCGGTAAATTTTTTATAGGGATAAATTAATTTAAAGGAAGTGAAAAACTCTAAAAATAACTTGTTGCAAAACTCTAAATCCCAAAATGACATCCCAATAATATGAGCAAAACATGCAAATATGTCTTTCTAATACTCCATTTGTGCTCAATTGACTTTAACTATTTGTTTAACTCATACTTAAACCTAATGTATTCACTGAAGCAGCATCCAGTTTATGCCACTCTCGCAAAATCGCCAATTTATGACATCTAAAAAAATAAAATATTTCAATTTAACGACGTTGAAAAATTGATCATCGGCTACTCAATACGGTTAAATAACCATCTAAATCTTCTTTCGGATCTTCGTTAAGGTTAAAAAAGGGACTTTGCCGGCATATGCAACTGAAGCGCTGCTTTATGCTTTTATAAAGTCTGGATTACAAATATCCCTTCTGATATTTACCAGAAATTTATTTTGATATAGAGCTGGGATACTATCGATTGTAATATCGATAGTTGAAAACTGTCGCCACTATCGATAGTTTTTGAAAAGTATCGATGTCGGTTTTTGCGAAACTTCACAATGTCTCTTTACATTTCACACATTACAATAATTTTTTATATGCAGAAAAATTCACAACACAGTCGGCAAAAACAAATTTTAAGTCATTGGAATTTTTATCAACTGTAAGCTTGCATTGAGTGATAGTAAAATCGAATAAACTATAAAACTGATTACACAAATTTTTATAGAAATGCGAATTAAAAAGCTTGAAATTTTAACGATTTTGTAGTTTTTTATATTTTGTACAGCTTTTATAAAAAATTAGTAGACATAAAACAAACAAAAAAATCAAACTGTTGTGGTGCTATTATTTTGACCAGAACTATATTCGGTTGCTTATAATATGGTAAAAAGATAATAATTTCCCTTGTCCGGATTTTGACATACGCCTCCGTATTTGATCTCAGTTGAAATTTTATAAGTATTAGTTGTCAATTTAAACGAATTTCTTTTGTTTTGTTTGTTTTGTAGTATTAGAAATGTATTATCATAGCCAATTTCACTCCTTCAAAAGGGGACAAACAAAATCAGAATTTAGTTTTTCCGTATGAAAAAATAAATTCAGATTTTGCCTGCCGCTATTCAAGTGGATGCGAATGTATGTACATAAGTATATAAAATTCAGACTCATAAATTAATAAGTTTATTTTATATATTATATATATGTTTGATGCACTCAAATTTGAAAAAAAAATTTATATAATCTCTTTAATTTACAAAGTAATTTATAAATTTAATAAATTTATTAATTATTTAATTTTCAAGCAATTGAGCGTTTCAATTCAATACCTTTCACGACGATAGTACTATCGATGTTTTCAAATATCGTTTCAAAAACTATCGAGTGGCGTTAATATCGATAGTATCCCAGCTCTACCTTGATATTCCTTCTGATATTCGTTCCTAAAGTATTAATAGAGTGTCCCTCTAGATATTAATTTTATAATATGTGTGTAAAATTAAGCAACAATAAAATTTTCAAAGCTCGATTTTAATACATATTGTTAGTCGCAAATTTGAAGGACGCGATAGATACAAATAGATGAAACAAAATTTGCGAAAGTATTTTGTTATACCCGAGCGCTCTCGCGCACCTGGGTTAGGGTGGTCCACGAAATCCATTTTTTTATATTATTCAGTGCTCACGCAAACTTGTGTTCCTTTTGCTAAAAAATTAAAGTGCATAATTTTATTTAAAAATAATAATAAAATTTAGAGGTCCCTCAAGTCCATTTTTGTTTTGCTTAAAATTACTCGTCCTTCAATCCGTGCGCACGCGAAATTCCTCTGGAAATTTAAGTTTTGTAAGATCTTATAATATGCGCTCTAGACCGCTGAATACACTAGGAGAGTTATTTTTTCGATCCGGCTCTTACTTTTTTAGATAATACGAATAAATAATAAAAAAAAACGAGAAAAGAAACCCGAAATTGAACTTTAAAATGCGATTATTTCTTAGAAAAAAACGTATTTGATTTTAGGTCAATGATGATACGTATAGCCATAACCTTTGCGAACAAAATGAGTCAACGCAGAGGATTTTGCGTTCATTACTTCTCGAGATATCGGCAAATTATTGAACCAGAATCTAGATGCGTGGCTGATGCCTGTATTTAAAAAACGTACCGCTTTAAATTTTCGGACTTTGCAAATTTTTTCGAGGTGTTATCTGATACTTTCAAGGTCGCTGAGTGTGCTGAACTATTAAAAACAACTTTTCGTAGAAATGGTATAAAATTCTTGAAAATCAATATTTTTCGGAAAAGTGTGGTTCTCTATAGGAGACTTCCAATATTAATATCCAATTGTTTATTTAACCATTTTTTAATATTAAAGATTTTTTATTGGTCCCCCATTGCATTTTCTGGGGGTTTGAAGGACCTATAAAATATAGTTACCATGAAAAAATGATTAAAGACACAATTGGGTATTATTACTGGGAATCTCCTAAAGATAAGAAAAGTCCTCTGATCGAAAAATATTCCAAGTATTCTATTTCTACGAAAAGTTGTTTTTTCCCCATATAAAGTGCATGGAAAACTTTGAGCGCTTTGAGCACTCCCACATCTTTTTTATTTCAAAACAAACACGTAAGAAAGTCTAACTTCGGGCGGAGCCGAACATTAATACCCGGCGCAAGTATTAAATATATGTTTTCCACCTTTCCGAAAGCTGCCGCTACATGATAAGCGGGTGTATAAATATTAAGTAAACTTGCATCCTTAAATTTCGAAATATTGAAATTTCAAGCATTTCTGAAATTTACCGTTATATGAAAAGCGGCCGTAATTTGAGTCCGATTTAAATAATTTTCAACGTTTTGCTTATATGTGGCAAGCACAATAACCATACCGAGTTTGGTACAAATTGCTAAAACGGTTAACGATATACATATATGTGGGCGGTGCCACGCCCATTTTCCAAAATTTTATCATAAGCGTATTTCCTGATAAAGAATTGTTGCAACCATCAATTTTGAATAAATTAGCTTTAATATTTACTGATTTCGTATTTCTCAAAATTACCGTTATATGGGATGTGGGCGTGGTTATTGTCCGATTTTAAAAATTTTCGGCCATTTGGTATGCTGTACCAGGGTCAACAACTGTGCCAAGTTTGGAAGAAATTGGTGCAGCGGTTACCAAAATATACACATGTAACTATAAGTGGGCGTAGCTACGCCCATTTTTAAAAAATTTATAATATTCTTATTTTTGGTCTAAAAATTATTGTAAATATCAATTTTGAGTGAATAATCTTCAGTAGTTACTAAAATATCGCTGTTTTCGTATTTCTGAAAAGTACCGTTATATGGGAGGTAGGCGTGGTTATTTCGCCCGTTTTCAATACCATCCGTCCTACGGCCAAAAGAAGTACATGTGCGAAGTTTCATTAAGATATCTCAATTTTTACTCGAGTTATCGTGTGCACAGACGGACGGACGGACGGACGGACGGACAGACAGTCACCGCTTAATCGATTTCTCTTTTCATTCTGATCATTTATGTATACATTTGTCTATATCTATCTCGATTCGTTTTGCCTGTTAATTTTATTTGAATAATTTGTCGGCAAACGGGGTGCAATGTGATGGTACATATGTGTATTAAATTCGCTTATATAACGGGAACACGTGGCTTGTATATAAACGTATACGTAGAACGACGCATATACACACAGCGTACACACAATACAACACAACAGTTTTAGCGTTCAATCTGTTTTAAATATAAAAGAAAAGCACACCATTAGCAATCCAAAGGCATTTATGCATCGTCAAGACTTAGTGAACGTTAAGCGGCAAGCGGTCGGCTCATCGCCGTCCAACAAGCACGGATAACGGACAATAGTCACAAAAACAACAACTACGTTACAGGCGGCCGACTTATCGTCGTCCAACAAGCAGCGCAGTCAACTACAAAACGCAATAACTACGCTCCATGCGGCCGACTTATTGTCGTCCAACAAGCAGCGCAGCAACCTACTAGAACAACCACTCCATTGCAGGCGGCCGACTTATCGTCGTCCAACAAGGTATGGAGCACTTTTCTAGCCTGCTACTTTACATCTTACCGTATTGCCTTTCGATTGCCGAATGATGACTTGTCTATGTTGCCTTTCTTCTTATAGTCTTAAAAATGAACATTGATACAAAGGATAAGTTCAGAGTTGCAATTGAATGAGTTCATTTACATGATTGGTTATGAAAGTTAAAGTATGACAACTAGGTGTCGTTAATGACTTAAATATATACTAGGGTGCTCGTTACAATCTCCCCCTTTGACGGGCTAATCTAGTCCCGAGGGCACGTCAACACCTTGAAGTCTTCTTGGGTCGTCCACGTTTCCTTATAGGGTGAACCGGTGCAGCGACTTGGTCATCATGAGTGCCCTTATACAACGTCAAGGCCGATGCATGGTATGTCCCAAGTGGCATTTTGATGTTATCATGGGGCGCTATTTCGTACGAGGTAGCTCCCACTTTACGAGTAATAATGTAGGGACCATCCCTTTTAGGCACAAACTTAGAAGTTATGCCCTTCGATGCTTGGCTCAGCACATGAGTGTTGACAAGCACTTCCACACCCACGTCAAAATGTAGGTTTCGACGTCTATGCTGGTCGTGCTGTTCCTCTCACGTGCGTTTTTGAACACATTACGAAGGTGGTGCAAGTAGCTCGATATTTGAGGGATGAAGTTCTCCTTTTCAATTATGGCTTTCAAATCGTGTTGGATGTCATCTAGGGTGCGAAGTTCTCTCCCAAAATTTAGAAAAGCGGCCGTATACCCAGTAGTCTGACATTTTGCGGTATTAATCGAGAAACGTATTACAGGCAGCTTGCTGGACCAGATGTCATGTTGCCCCTGAACTAGTATCGCCAACTGAGCTTTTAGGTCGCGATTCTTGCGCTCAACCGGATTAGCCTCCGGATGATACACAGGTGTTAGCTGCTGTTGTATGCCCAGACACTAGGTGACTTTTTGCATTATAGCAGAGACAAATTGTACACCATTGCCCGTTTTAAGCGTCGGGTATGCCATATCGCAAACATATTTCCTCAATCAGGATTTTGGCACATACTTCTGCGGTAGCCTCTTGCAAAGGGAATAGCTCAACCCAACGTGTAGCGACGTCCTCAGCTATCAGGATCCACTGATGTCCTTCATTAGTTTTTGGCAGCGGACCGAAGAGATCAACGGCTAGTACTTCAAAGCGGTGCTTGCTGCTTGTGGTTTGCAGCAGCCCAACAGGTTTCATATTCGATGCTTTAAATCTCTGGCATTCAATGCAGGTTTTAACGTATTTTGTTATTTCTGAACGCATGCTAGGCCAAAAATATCTGGTAGCGATTCTGGCTATGGTCCTTTCTGCTCCGTTGTGACCGGCGGTGGAGTGATTGTGATACGCTTCCAAAATTTCTTCCCTCTCCTGTTCTGGTACAACATACTGGGCGTCTTCTATGTCATCATTGTTATAGCAATATAGAACGCCTTCGTTAATGATATATCCGCGATTAGCCCAACGACCGACATTTTCGTCTGCGGCCTCCAGGGACTGTATAATCTCATGGATGTAGGGATCTTTAAATTGTTCCGCTCTCGCTTCAGCTGCACTTTTGTGGGGAAAGTCAATCTGGAACGCCATTATCTGCATCCTCTCGCTTGGCGCATCAGTATCGCAGGGCGGCCGAGAAAGCATATCGGCTACCGAATTTGTTCGTCCGGGTGTGAACTGAATTTTGAAATTATGCTGCTGGATTTGTAATGCCCACCTTGCCAATCGTCCAGTAGGCGATTTCACGCTAAGCAGTCATTTCAGCGGCTGATGGTCGGTTACTAAAAGTACGTCAGCTCCTTCGATGTAGCCTCTAAATTTAAAGCAGGCCCACACAATGGCAAGCGCTTCACGCTCCGTTGTAGAATAGTTCTTCTCAGCGCTCGTTAGGAGACGGCTTGCGAACTCAATCGGATGTTCCTCGTTTCCCTCCCCCTGGAGGGGAACCGCTCCTATGGCATATGCGCTAGCGTCCGTTTTGATTATAAACCCTAATCCATCTTCAGCTTGTTTCAGTACTGGCGACGTAATCAGCATATCTTTCAGTTTTTGAAAGGCATTGCGATGAGGATCCTTCCATATCCATGGCTTGTTTTTTTGGTTAAGTCAGTGAGTGGCTTGGCTATTTCGGCATACTGATTAATGAACCTTCTGTACCAAGAGCACGTTTGAATGAAGGATATCAATTCTTTAAGGCTCCTTGGCTCGCGACGCAATGCAATTGCGTTGGTTTTCTCTGGGTCGACACAAATTCCGGCGGAAGTAAGTAAATGTCCTAAATACTTTACCTCCGAGCAGCAGAAGCGACATTTATGGTCGTTCACGTGCAGTTTGAATTTCCCAAGCCGTTCAAAAATTGTATCAAGGTGACGTAAATGCTCATCGAATGTAGCAGAGCACACAGTTAAGTCATCTAGATAAGCCAGTAGGTTTATCCCTGGTACTGCTGCTCTGAATCGATCGATAAGCCGCTGGAAGGTAGCTGGAGCGTTTCGCAACCCAAACGGCATCCTGGTGAAGTGAAACAATCCAAAGGGAGTGGTGAAGCAAGTTTTATCAACATCTCCCTCGAACACTTTAATTTGGTAATAGCCGCTCTGCAAATCCAAGGTTGTCATAAATTGCGCACTCCTAGCAGCGTGCAACAAATCGTCCATTCTGGGCAAAGGGTAACGGTCAGGTTCGGTAATTAACTTACGGTACCACCAGACACGAGTGCCACCATCCTCCTTTGGTACCATTACAACCGGTGAGGTCCATGCTGATTCACACTCTTCGACTATGCCTGTTGCCAACATTTTGTCAACTTCAGCCTTCAATTGTCGCATTTTTGGAAATGATAGGCGATACGGCGGTGAAGAAATAGGTGTATTACTTCCGGTATTGATTCGGTGCTCAGCATAAGGCGTCGGTTCAACAATTTCACCGAAAACTGCCTTATGCTTGTACAACACGTTGTCGAGTTGGAGCTTTTGCTCAACATTTAGGTGTAACCCATCAGTATCCTTCAGAACCTTGAAATCAATCATGCCAAGACGGGCAGTAACCACGTCATTAGGCTCTTTGCCGCTGTATGTGACTCCAGTGAACAGTCCACCATTTGAGTTCCTCTCACGTGTGGTGTCGTTGTCGCGCAGTGAGTCCCGGAAAATGGCATGCACTGAATGCGGAGAGTAGTCGGTTCCGGGGCAGTAGTTCTCAAATTCGGACATATAGATTTCGCGTTGATACTGCTTTGGCTCGTTTTCCAATACTTCTGGTGGTTTCCTCTTATGGACATTCACTACTTTGACACTTTCGACCAAATTGTGCTTCAGTGGCCATGCTTCGGCAAAGTCATAGTGGACATTGGGAGTGCTTTCGAAAAACCAATACCGTTGGCCCATATTAAACACTATACCGACTTGCTCAAGAAAATCAGCTCCGATTTTGGGTTGCGTTTGGCAAAATAATAAATTTTATGTTCAGACATTTTCCTCCGATCACAATTTTGCATACCGTCGACAGACATTCTTGCAGCGACCTGCTACCATCTGCCAGTGTAACTTCGCATTTTACCTTGTCATATTTGCAACTATGGAAGTCCATTATGCGCTTAAAATTTGAGCTGGCGACGCTTGTACGAGCTCCTGTGTCGAAATAAGCTTGTCCGGGAGCACCAAAAAGTTTGACAGTTGCGATAGGAATATCTCTTCCAATGCCAACTGCTGTCAAAGAGTTAAAATTTACAAAGCCAGATCCAGCTGGAGCATTGCTGGTTTTCGCACTGCACATAGGGCAATTTGCGCGAATATAGCCAGGAGCGTTGCAACCATAGCACGCCAACTTCGGCTTAGCCGTCACAGCGAGTGCAGTAGCTGCGATATTCTTCTTCATTTCTACCTCCTGTTTTTGCTTCTTGCGGCAGAATGAACAGCGTAGTAAATCTTCAGCTTCCGAAGCCGCCATGCTCCATGTTTTGCTGCGCTCAGTCAACACCTGTTCTGCCTCACGGCCATCACGCAAAAGATCCTCAAAGGTATTAACATTGCTGCGGACTAATTTGTCACGTATTCACGCATGTATCATACCGAACAGCATGTCAATTTGGTCTTTTTCAACCGGTGGACTAGGAAGCTGTACGAACAAAGCTCTCTTTTTCTGGATGAAACTATCGATAGGTTAATTTCTCTGTTGCCTACCCTCACAAATTTCAACATATATACGCCATGCTGGTTTTGGAGGAGAAAACTCATCTCGAACCATTTTGACCACATCCGTAAAATTTGCAGCATTGCCTTTCACGCCACGCCACCACTCAGAGGCGTTGCCCTCCAGGAGCATCGGCATACGTGCTTTGAACGTATAAATTGCCGAAATAAACTCCTCTACCTTGGAAGGATTCCGCTCGCCACAAAAACGTGCTGTACAAGTACTGAATGACCCCGTTCTGGTGTTGGAAGCCATTACTGCTTGCATTAGCCGCTCGAATTGCTGCGCGGAAATTGCCATTTTACTGAGTATACGCTCGTATCGACGAACCGGTGTATTCGATTGCATAAAATTGTGTGCTCACGTTGCACCTTAGCGTTTGCCCAACGTTGAGGCGCCAAAATTTGTAGTGGGTTTTAATAAAATAATTTTATTTTAATAATTTGCCGGCAAACGGGGTGCAATGTGATGGTACATATGTGTATTAAATTCGCTTATATAACGGGAACACGTGGCTTGTACATAAACGTATACATAGAACGACGCATATACACACAGCGTACACACAATACAACACAACAGTTTTAGCGTTCAATCTGTTTTAAATATAAAAGAAAAGCACACCATTAGCAATCCAAAGGCATTTATGCATCGTCAAGACTTAGTGAACGTTAAGCGGCAAGCGGTCGGCTCATCGCCGTCCAACAAGCACGGATAACGGACAATAGTCACAAAAACAACAACTACGTTACAGGCGGCCGACTTATCGTCGTCCAATAAGCAGCGCAGTCAACTACAAAACGCAATAACTACGCTCCATGCCGCCGACTTATTGTCGTCCAACAAGCAGCGCAGCAACCTACTAGAACAACCACTCCATTGCAGGCGGCCGGCCGACTTATCGTCGTCCAGCAAGCTATGGAGCACTTTTCTAGCCTGCTACTTTACATCTTACCGTTGCGTTTCTTCTCATAGTCTGAAAAATGAACATTGATACAAAGGATAAGTTCAGAGTTGGAATTGAATGAGTTCATTTACATGATTGGTTATGAAAGTTAAAGTATGACAACTAGGTGTCGCTAATAACTTAAATATATACTGGGGTGCTCGTTACAGGGGTATATTTTTTCGGTATGGAACAACCCTAGGAAAATTTCAGTCTGTATGGGAGGTGCCACGCCCTCTTTCCAATGCCTACCACTGTTCTCCATAAGTAGAGTATTTACAGTTTATGCATCCGTTCCAAATTTCAGTTCCCCCGGCGTGGTTGTTTTAAGAGACAGTATATTGGTGCCATTAAAAAAAGGGTCTTAACATTTTATTGTGACGTCTGTATGTATATGTTTATCAATCTCCCAGTGTATTATGAATATATCGGCCATAGCGCCATCTATCGTGTAAGTTTTTAGTTTTAGCAAATTTTTGACAGGAGTATTTCTTTTCAAAGATAATATTTTCGAAATATGAACTAAATCAGTCCAGCCGTTTAGTAGTTTAGTGGCGTATAATATACAGAAAACTCCATGGTAGAAAAAGAAGGTGGTTTCAGTCACGGTTGCCACTTCATCAAAATTTTGTGTACCACAATATCCAAGTAAAAAGGCCCCAAATAAAATAAAATGTACAATTTTTTGCCGTCCATTAAAAATTTATGATTATACATTAGACTGTGACAAAAAGAAAGTATTTTTTTTCCTCCTGTCCCATATCAAAATTTCGTTGTCGGTTACAAAAAATACTGTCGGCAAAATTTCAGCCCTCTATCTTCATATTTCAGTTAGCGCTCGCAAAAATAAGAATTTTCAATGATGATAAACAATTAAATGTAACAAATAAAAGAAAAACCTTAATGCAGTTTTGCAGAGAATTAAATTCCCTACAAAGGTAGTCATACATCAAATATTAAACACAAACTCCGCGTTTTTTAGAGCTATTAAAAGTGAATTTTTTTCTAAAATGTATATTTGATTTACTTTTAAAAACTAATTTAACCACTTATTGAGAAACAAAACTTATATAGTTAATTAATTTATGAAATTTTATGATTTAAACAAACTAGTTTTCATATTTTCATTGGTCCCCATGTCGTATTTTAAAAGATAACCACGATTTTACTTAGAAGAACAATCAAGATAAAAAAAATAAAATTTCTATTATTTTTAATTTTGTAGGCTTACAAATTTCTAAAAACTCATCAATATACTATTGCAAAGATGGTAATTTCACATGCACATCTCATTAGCACAGGTATATTAATGTTAACCTCAGTGCTGCCAGTCTTTCATTGTAAAATTTGAGATTGTATTGTGATTAATCACACTGTTCCGCGGTCGGCTGGGGAATTGATGAAACCAAGTTTTTCTGAAAGCCTGGATTGTATATAGAAAAGTAAGATCTCCGTTTTCCCTTCTTTGCGATTTTAAGCGGTTTATTTTATTTTTATTAAGTGTGTGGTCGCAGAGCCACATTTAAATCAATTAAAAGTGGTTAAAATGCAAATACATGTTTATACCATAAAAATACCTTTCTGGAAATAGTCGGGCACGAGGAATCCGAATCTGATGTTTATTTTTACTAGAAAGCATTATTTTTACCAAAAACGCGGCTGCTACATGAAGAAACATTGTTTAAAAACATTGCTGAGAAACATTGTTTCCGCTTTTCCCTCATGTTTTTTCATGTTTGTTTTTACACCCTAGTGGCCCTTTTTGCTAAAATAAATTGCGAGTTCCAGATTCTTCGGGCCCCAAGACCCACTAAAAGGTCTTCTGATTATATAAATATACTTCAATTAAAAAAATGATTGAAATCGCCAAGCAGGAAAATCTGAGAAATTTTGTTTCTGTATATGTTTAATCCAGACTTTCAGAGAAACTTGGTTTCATTAATTCCTCAGCCGACCGCGGAGCAGTGTGATTAATCACAATACAACCTCAAAATTTATAATAAAAGACTGCCAACACTGAGGTAACATTAATATACCTGTGCTAGTGACATGTGCATATGAAATGACCATCTTTATTGATGAGTTTTTAGAAATTTTTAAGTCAACAAAACAAATAGAAATTTAATTTTTTTGTTTATTATTAACAAAAAAAAAATTTCATGAAAATGATAGTGAATATTATGTTATAAAAGCTGTAATGACACTGACTGTACATATGTATGTACAGTGAACATTGGTCACATGTATCCACAGCAAAAATTTAAACATCAGTATGGCGATAACAATTAACAGAACAGCTACAGCGAGTGCTGCATATTTCAAATAAACGGATAGCTCTCGCACAAGAAACACAGCTGCCATAGTTGCTTCAAAAAGGCGCAAAACAAACAAAAAAGGCCCAAAGGCCCAAAAGGAGAGAAAAGGCCCATATTTGGTACAATTGTACCAAAGTGGCAATCGTTGTTTCACTTAATGACATTAGCAGCCATGTTAGCCATTTTACTTTTGCTGGGATTATGACATTTTCATCAAAATCTAGCTACCAGATTGAAAATTATAATAAGTAAATTTTTTCTCTAAAAAGAATTTGATCGACAAAGTAAAAAGTAAAATAATAAAAAAAAATAGTTGCGCATTTGGAAGCTGAGTAAAACCATGCCAAGTGGTCCTCGAAAATTTCGCTAAATCACGGATTGGAAATATATATTTCATTGTATAGTATATGTTATGCCTTTGTCGCAATGTGAATATTTCGTTAAAATTCCAATTTTTGTCAAAGTTATTAACAATTAAAGTTTTTAGCACCCTCAAATTGAAAAGTCATTTTCTTTTAAACCACAATAGATAATGCAATGAAATTTTTTATACAAGTTAAGTAGTGTGTGTACTATCTTTTAAATGTGGAATGGAAGCATAATTTTTTTAAACAATCAATTTTGCAATAACTTTTTTTAAAGAAATGCAATTTTGAATGCTTTCTTCACGCTGTTTTGGAATAAATATACTGCAGAATTGTGGAAAAATGCTACCCTTAAATAATCTGTAAAGACATTTTTGTACTTTTACTCTGTTTCCGAGATATCGATTTTTTTGTCACTCGATGCGCTCTCAGGTCGCACCAGCGCGCTCCGTAAAGTTATACACATGCATCTCTTTTTAACGTGGTACTTCACGCTTTTAACATAAATAAAGGTACGCGTATACAGTGATAGTAAAATTCACAATATTTCCCACTTATTAGGCAAGATTTCATCCATTATTACTTTTCTATTAACTGATTTGCATGGTATTGTATCAATCAGAGAAAAAAAACTTAATTCAAACATTGGGCATAGATATTTATTTTTAAAAAATACACTTTTCTCCATCGAAGTATTATATTTATACACACAATTTTTCTTACAGCATACTTTAACTTGCAATTATCGTTCATTTCATCTAAATTAATTCCGCCTTCATAACAATAAATTTAATTATTAAACATCTCTTGCGAAAAACAGCATATTCTACTACTATAATTTTTACTTACTGATAACACTTTTGACCAAAAAAACGTCTATTGAGAAAATTTTACTCTATTTTTTTCCCTTTACAGGTTGAAACTGACGATACTGACGAGTTTTTTTATTGCTATCGCTTTGCTCAAGCGAGTTTGGAACTTTTTTTCGTGTGCATCATGATCAAGTTGAGAACAGAAATCAAAATCAACTGTTCTGAAGGCATTTGTCGCCCATTCATAAAGAGCTTTAGGGCTATTTATATGATCACCAGTTACACGTTGCATACTTGCTTTATGCGCTAATCTCTTTACAGCCCCTCCGACACCATCGCAAGCTTATTTGCCGTGGGACGTCGCAAAAAAATTCCATTCGGCTTCGATCGCGAAGTCATTTTTATGATAGCATAAATTCAAAAGGTTGAATTTGTTTTTGTACTGTGATCCAGCCCCATCGGAGAAGTAAAACAATTTTCTTACACTTCTACATCCAAATTTCTTTTTTAAATACAGTACAAGCCTAGTGTTGAATAAATGGACAGAATTTGCGTCGTGAGTTAATTTTTCAGATATTATAACAAAGCTCAGGTGATTAGTCTCTTCATTTTCACGGTAGTAAACTACATAAATAAGGGTGGAGAGTTGCTTGGGTATTTGACCAATGATGGGACTGGATCGCATCTTGAATTTGAAAAGAGTAGTTTTCCGCGAAGTCTAAACTGACTACAAATTCTCCTTCATTCACTCACTTCCTTTTTTTTCTACGAAATAGGCAGCTTGAGTTTTCGATAAAAAATCGTGCTTGAGGACTGAAGACAAATCGGAGCCCAGTGTTTCGACAAACTTTGTAGTTTCTTCGGCTACTTGCATGATATCGCATCTGAAGAAAATGATTACAATGATAAAAAAAAATCATGAAAAAAGAGGAAAACTAAACATGTTTTCAATTACCGGTCAGTGTTTATCCATTGGCTGAATGTTATTTGCTTGACTTTATTTTAATCATAGTTTCTTGAATTTTCTTCACGACTACAGCCAGGACATTTTTTGCAATCATGCAAAAAACAATCTGGCGTTGAATTTTGGCACACAAAACGTTTTATTATGTAGCCCATTGACTCATCGAAAGCGATTTTGCATTTTTTCAATTCCTGCTTGATCCCATAAACTTTCAGAGCTAAATGTTGGTGTGATTTACATACGCAAACATTGTGCGTCCCACCCTGGCCAGCTACAAAGCATTCTCGAGGCCTTAAATCTTTGAATTTTGACAGACCAATCAAAGCTTCTGGATTTTCTATTCCAAATTGTTCATTTAAATCATTCAAATTAAATAATAGTAATCTCTTTTGGGCCTTTCTTTTTTCACCGGCTTCAATCACAATTGTGCAGTCTCTTATTCCGGATAATAATCTGCTTGAATGATCAGACAAATAGAAATTAGGCACCTTTTTAACAGTCAAGTCTAAAATTTTTTTCCCTCGTTTTTTATCTGGCAAAGATGCATAACCACTCTTTTTAATTAAGCTTCTAGCTTTTAATGCCCTTCGTTTAGAGACATTAAATGTGTCGCAAATTTCTTTTGTGGTCCAACTGTCTGGAATCGTCGTGAGAATTTGAATTTTGTCATTTATTTGGTCCTTTTCTTGTAAAGCATTTTTCAGATTTTTGATGAAAGCTAAATCTGGATTCTTCAATCTATAGTGATCTCCGAATTCTGCATTGAAAATTTTTGTTTCGGAATTTATTACGTCTGCAACGATTTCTTTGATACTCTTATCACATAATTTTGAAAAACGTGATTTTTTCATAGGCGGTTCGCCAAGGTCTTGTAAAATATTATTTACTTTGTTAAATTTCAGGGAGTCATCAACGTCCTTGATCTCAAAATTTACATCATCACAGTCTTCCAAATCATCTAGTGTCTCAGCATATGTCTCGCTTTCCTCATTTTGTGAAAAACTGAAAAAAAACACGTTGACATTCACTTACATTGGAAATAGCTTTCAAAAGCTCACAAATTTAGAATTGATATTATTACTTTACTATTGAGTGGTTAGTTTTCCTATTCACGACTTGAAATCGGACATTTTTAAAAAATTTACGGTTGAAAATGTTAAAAGCGGTAACAAAATACGTTAATTTTGAAAGATTATAAATATTTTAAAAATAATGTATATTGCACAATTTAAAAAAGAACCAATTAGAGTAACAATAATCTTAAACTCAATTCAAAAACTCAAATAAAAAAGCAGATTGCGAAAATTGACTCGTAGCGCTTATTACATTTTTTTCTATTACATTAAAAAAAAAGCAATATGAAAAAATTTACGAATCATATGTAGAATAAGTAATTTAACTTACCTCGTGTTCTGCCGTTGTTTGTTTTGTGCTTTCGCGATGGGTTTTGCGGCGCGATATATGTCTTTACGACATATCTTGCAAATATATTGACCGACACAATTTTTGAATTTATCGCTCCATTTGAGTGTCACAAGAAACAAATCTTTCCTAACACATTTATGATTTTTCTTAATCAAAGGATTACTGCACTCGTTTGGTCGAACCATTAAAACAATAACATAAAAATATTTTAATGCTTCAAATGCAATTACGCCGTACCATCCTTCAAAAACAACTCACAATAGAAAATGCAAAAGCCTGACGATCTGCTGAAATCATGCGCGTGCGGGTTCAGAAAATGATTTTTCAATTTGAGGGCGCTAAAAACTTTAATTGTTAATAACTTTGACAAAAATTGGAATTTTAACGAAATATTCACATTGCGACAGAAGCATAACATATACTTTACAATGAAATATATATTTCCTGAATCCGTGATTTAGCGAAATTTTCGAGGACCACTTGACATGGCTTTACTCAGCTGCAAAAATACAAAGTACCACTGCCAGCAAGACGGTACAAAATTTTTTAAATTTGTAGCGCTTCCTTTTGTGAGACAAAAATGGCTTGAAGCCTGCGGCGTGAGCGAGAAAAGCCTTCTAAAATATCCGTATGTATGTTCCCCAGATTTTACTACCACGGATATTAGCATAAACCAGAACAACACCATGCTCTCTAAAAGTGCAGTGCCGCGAAATGAAAGGTAATGAAAAACTGTGTTGGTCAAAACATAGAAAACGAATGCCTTTTTTTGCAGGCTCCAACTTGGGGAACGCTTCGGATACAAAGAATACTAAGATGAGTGCATTGAGTTTTTGGATGGGTATTATTTGATTTTCAATTATTTTTGTTTTGATGGATTTGTTGAACTTATTAACGCAACATACATATGGATTATATTTAAGTTTTGGGGTAGGGGTGAGAAATTCCATACTATCATGTACTATATAGACTTGTTTGGTTTCTTCTAAGAAGACTCAAATATTTACCAACCAACTTGCCGACAGTTAGCATATTCCCGTACTACAGGATTTAATCAGAAATAGCCCGAGGTCATTCCGTGCATATAAGTCTAGAACAGAGGTCTGATGAAAACAGTGTTGTAAACGATTTCAAGTTGCAAATTATAAGAAAAATAGATTTTGTTTTATTATGTAAACTAGCTGTACCCTGCCACGCTTTGCTGTGGCATATTTCTGTTATATGGACGATAAATTATTAACGAAACAAAGCATACGTTTCATATGTGTTTGGTTATGTAATAAGTACTCGTGTGCACACAATATTTGTTATTTTTCCTTTCTCTGCATAGATATCAAGGATATCTGGTTTGCCGACACAGGAACACGCAACATCTGAAAAGCAATCCGCATCTAAATCTAAACCATACTTTTCCAAAGTTCGACCTGGAGCATTATTGATTGTGATTCCGAATGTCAATCCAATTGGGAATTCAAATCTTTTAAATTTAATCATCTTCATTAAATGGAATCATGGGAATTCTTCACCTTTGAAAGTTAAAAATCTTTAAAATCTTTTCTTACATTACGTTCTTCATCAATTTCTTAACTGCGAGTCGCATTCCGTTGCAGAGTTTTCGCTGATTAATAATCCGCGACATGATAACTGTCAAACCTATTTTTAATTTCAGTATGTGAGGTCTCCCTGGAAGATTAATCGAGTTCAAAAATTTCGTTGGATGGTCTTTTTCCACAACGGTGTTTATCGACGTATATGCTATTTCCTCACGTTGAATGCTGGATTGAATAACATTAGTGGTACTCACCACAGTGAGCAAGTGGTCTGGCAGTCTAGTAAAAGAGCTGATCAGCTCAAGCAACGACTGTTGTCAATACCACTATTATTTAGTTGATAGGCCTCCTTATTCTTCGCAGCAAGAATAGCCCGTTCACTGAACCAAATGTGATTCCTAAAATTAGTTTTCTTAATAAAGAAACATTTTTTCGATCAATTCTCCTTTCGATGTTTCTAATTTACAAAAATTATCAGGCCATAAAATTCGTCTTAATCTCTCATTGACTGGCAGCTTTGCGTTCCCAATGTCCAGTTATTGTCGCGCGAATCCTTCAGCTGCAGTGTATGTATATTCGTCTTGTCGCAATGTTGACTATTTCAGGCAAGCATATATCTCTCGTGTTAATCGAGAAGTTTTCGTAAAATCTCCTGCGAGCAATATCCCGAATGGTTGAACGTTTCCACGCAAATCCCGCAACAATGGATCAAAAGCCTCAAACGATTTTTTATGTGCCATAGTGCACTCATCCCAAACAATGAATTTAATTTTTTGGTAAACTTTTTTCATACCGGATGCTCTGGAAATATTGCACGTGGGAGTTTCGATGATTTATATGTTCAATGGCAGCTTAAGAGCTGAATTGCCAATGTTCGCATAATAATAATGTCGCAGCAATTCCAGACGAAGCGATGGCTAAGGTATTGTAATTTTTTGATCGAACCGTTGCCAGAATCCATCTGATAAGGAAAATTTTGCTAGTTCCTCCTGGCGCATCCAAGAAAATGGTCCCCCAACTCCGTCATTTATCATTTGCATATTCTTCTTCTACTTTGGCTTTGTAACCGCCTAAGCCATTTTGGCCGAGCTCCACAAAGAACGCCAGTCATTTCTCTCTGTGCCAACTTGGTCTCTCCATTGCCATGGGTGCTTCCTATTCGTCTGCTACCACCATCGGCTTGCGAGTTGAATTCTTTTACACCTGAAACTTCGGTTCCTATTGAACGACATGTCTAAGCCAGCGGAGCCGCTCTATATACATTCGCTGCACTATGTACATTTGGTTGTAAAGCTCATACAACTCATCGTTCCATCGTCTACGGTAAAATGGTCGCCCATGCGTAGAAGCCTGTATATCTTCCGTAAGATCTTTCTCTCGGATACTCCAAGAGCCGCCTCATAAAATGTTATCATTGTCTAAGTTTCTGCGGCATATAACAGCTCGGGCATGATGAGTGACTTATAGAGTGCGGTTTTTGTACGTCGAGAAAGGACTTTACTCCCCAATTGCTTACTCAGTCCAAAGTAGCACCTGTTGGCAAGAGTAATTCTGCGTGGGTTTTCCATGCTGATATTTTTATCGGTGATAGTGCTGGTTCCCTAGTAAATGAAATTCTCCACTTTCCCGAAATCATAACTGTCGACAGTGACGTAGGTTCCAAGGCGCGAACGCGGTGACTGGAGATACTTCGTCTTGTCCTCGTTTACCACCAGGCGCATTCGCTTTGCTTCCTTATCCAGGTTGGAAAAGGCAGAAGAGACTTCGCTATTTTTGTTACCGTTGATGTCGATGTCATCGTCACACGCCAGAAACTACACGCCCTTGTAAAAAAAATGTTCCTTCATGGTTCAGTTCTGCAGCTCTTATTATCTTAACATTTGCATCATGCGATCGTAAATGCTCTTCTGCTTTCGCTTTAATTTGGGAATCCTTGATTGGGAATAGGAGTTCACAATATTAATGATAATCATAATCATAATAATATTATCTCATGTTATTCAAAATTTCTTTACTCGCAATATACGTAGTAGGCCTTGGCGACCCGAAATGAAATTGCTTACGATTAAAAGTTGACTGATTTATAATGCTAGGGAATGGTGTCAACAATTTTATGTTTTCATTAAGTATTTTTTAAACAGCTTTCATGCGATTGTTTTTTGTTTTCGGTACTCTTTTATCATTTTGTTATTTGTTTCAGTAGTTTTTAGCCGACTTCAAAAAAAGGAGAAGGTTATCAATTCGTCGGATTTTTTTTTATGCATGTTACCGCTTAACTTTGGACCACGTCAACCGATTTCCAGGTGATCCCATACTAATTTGGTTTAGATCCGATCATTGGATCATGAAAATTAAACGGTACTATTAAACTTTTATATGAGAATTGGAGTCGGTGTGTTGTTTGCTTAAAAATTACTTGTTTATGAATTTTTTACATTAAGTAATTTGTGTACCAGCTCTGATAAGATGTTGTAAATTCTATATTTATTTAGAATGTTCGGATTTTGGATAAGTGGAAGAATTTAAAAAAATTCTCTAGTAAAGCTTTCCCAAATACTTTTCGTTTGGGACCAGTTATGTAATATTTCATTTCATTTCAATATTTTCAGACTTTACCTTTAGATAGATGATAATCCTATAAACAATATTTCCAAATCAAGATTTTTCAAATACCTTTCGTTTGGCACCCATATTGCTCCTCAAACATACTTTCGATTGTAAGCCTTCTTAAAACTCTTTAGTTTGATACCCACAGTGCAATATTTCATTTATTTAATCAATCCAAAACGGTCCACCCTAATGCTTCATAATATAGGTACATATGTACGCATACATGTACACTAAAGTGGTCCAAAAATGTATGTAAAAAAAAAAGGTCGGATTTTTAATCCCGCCACCACCTAGGATTGTTATATACCGAAAAAAATATACCCATATTTTTCATTTTGAAATAAAAAATAATTTAGGTAGTGCTCAAAGCGCTCAAAGTTTTCCTTGTATTTTATATGGAAAAAAACATCTTTTCGTAGAAATAGTGTAGAATTCTTTAACAATTTTTTCATGGTAACTATATTTTATAGGTCCTCCAAAGCCCTTAGAAAATGCAATGGGAGGACCAATAAAAAATCTTTAATCATAAAAAGTGGTTAAATAAATAATTGGATATTAGTCTCCTGAAGAGAACCATAGTTTTCCGGTCGAAAAATATTGATTTTCATCAATACCATTTCTACGAAAAATTGTTTTTTCTCCATATAAAATACATGGAAAACTTTGAACGCTTTGAGCACTCCCTAAATATTTTTTGATTTCAAAATAAAAAAATAGGGGTATGTTTTTTTCGATATGGATCAATCCTAGGGTGTGCCCGCATTAAAACTGCGACTTTATTTTTTTGGACCACTCTAATGTACATATGTATTTATTAGAAACTGTCATAAACTTTTCCCGCCAAATTAACTATTTTTTAACTTCCCCTCCAAACAGTTTTACTGCTTTGAGGTTGAACTCAATTCTATTGAAAAGAGCGCGGGTACTTATTTTCCCGTATTCAACCAGGAACGGCCGTTAGCCACCACACATCGTCCGTACCCGCTCTACATTTGTACATATCCATAAAAAAATAATAATAAATCAAACATATTTGACAAGGGACTAATTTTTCGTTGGTTTATTTATTTTATCGCTTTATATTGAAAATACATTGGTGCAACATACTAAGCTTTCGAGTCAAAATTTTCAAAAAGGTGGCAACTCTCCTCAAAAATATTTCCAACAGTCATCTATCTTAAACTTCCTTAATTTAATACCTATATTTTATTAAGTCATTTATTTTATCAATTATGTAAATTTAGTTCAATTTTCAAACAGGTGGCAACCCTCCTGAAATATATTTATTTTTGTAATATAAATGATCCTGCTATGATACCGAACAATACAAAAAAAAATTATTCAAATCAGTTCAGCGGTTCTCGAATTTCGATGACCGTGACAAAGGAACACAACATTTTTTTATATATAAATATAGATTTCTAAATCAAGATTTTTAAATGCCTTTAGTTTGGTACCGATATTGTAACATTTAATTTACTTTACCAATTTAATTGAGATAAATTTTCAAACAGGTGGCAACCCTCTTCCAAGAAACTTTCTACTGTAGGACTTTTAAAAACTCTTTAGTTCGCTACCTACATTGCAATATTTCATTTGTTTAATCAATATAACTGAGTTAAAATTTTCAAATAGGTGGCAATCCCGCACAAAAGAATTTCCTAAAGTTTTCTTTCCTCAACCTCTTTAATTTGATACCAATTATATTGAGTTAAATTTTCAAACAGGTGGCAACCCTCCTCAGGCATATTTTCGGCTATAAGCCTTCTTAAAAATCTAAAGTTTGATACCCAAATTACCGTATTTCGTTTATTTTATCAAAATAACTGAGTTTAAATTTTCAAAGATGTGGCAACTTTACTCACAAATATTTCCAGCAGCTATCTTTCTTAAAACTCTTGAATTTAATATCTATATTGTAATATATCATTTAGTTTATCAATAAAATTGCGCTTAATTTTTTAACAGGTGGCAGCCCTCCTTTAAAATATTTTCGACTGTAAGCCTTCTTAAAATTCTTTAGTTTGATATCCATATAGCAATATTTAATTTACTTTATCAATTTAACTGAGTTAAAATTTAAAAATTGGTGGCAACCCGTCTCCAAAATATTTCCAACAGATATCCTCTTTAATTTGACACCCATAATGTAATATTTCATTTATTTTATCGATATACTTCAGTTAAATTTTCAAACAGGTGGCAACACTCTTCAAACATATTTTCGGCTGTACGCCTTCTTAAAACTCTATAGTTTTACACCCACATGGCAATAATTCATTTATTTTATCAATTTGTCTGACTTCCAGCAGTCATCTTTCTAAAAACTCTTTAATTTGATACCCATATTGTAACAATATATTTATTTTATCAATATAATTGGGTTTAAAAATTTTCAAATAGGTGGCAACCCTCCAATTTTTTGCGATAATATTGGTTCTGGTATTATACCGAACAATACAAAAAAGAAATTATTCAAATCGGTTCAGCCGTTCTCGAGTTTTGACGACCGTGACATACGAACACAACATTTTTATTAATATAGATAGAAGATAGATTTATTCAAGTACATATCTGTGTTCGTATGGAATAGTAGCTAATGTCGGGAAGCAGCGATCGGACTTAAACAAATTCTGTGTAGTAGAATCTGGAAAAAATGTGGTAGATTTCAAAAAAATGTGGTAAATCTCAGGTTTTTGGGTTAAACTTTGTACACAAATTAAAGAAATTCCTTAAGGTTTCATCTAAACTGCAAACTTTTTAATTAGACTCAAAAAAAAATTAATTTTAGTATAAGAAAGTGCTAAAATTGAAGTTGCATTGAGCTTTGGCAATTTTTTCCTTGACAGTGTAAAGCGGTTCCTTCGATATCAAAATATTTTTCGAGCATACATTTTTGTGCAACCTTGCGGAGTGCTGTCAGCGTTTCATTCTATCACATCACGATGTAGCGAACAAATATGGCACGTTACAGAAACCGCTACTTGTGATTTGCCGATTTTGACAATTCTCAAGTAAATGTAAATTTGCTAATACTTTCACAAAAATCGCCGTTTGTTTTAATTTTCGCTATTAATTTATTTTATAAATCATATATTTTAAAATTTACCGTAATGAAACCACGTTTCCTGTCGAAAAATTTATTATTGAGAAAATTTACTATTTTACAGTTTATTTGATCCTCCCATTCGGCTTTGTTTACTTTTACTTGAGAAATTTCATCGCCGCCGGGAGTGCGGGATCTTGTATTATATCATTCTTTTCACCATATAGTGTTTAGTGTTGGACAATTTTGCTCTTAAAATTAAGAAAATTATGTCGAGCAAAAATAAAACTAGGTATTCAAAAACGCGAATATGTGGTAGATTTCAGACCTTGTGTGGTAGATATGGTGGATGCTCAAAAAAGTGGCAGATCTACCACAATGTGGTAGACGTCCGATCACTGTCGGGAAGCTGGCTTTAGTATAATGCGGCATTCCCTTTATTCTTTGAACGGCAAGGAATTTTTTGATGAGACTTAATAAGAATATTGACTTGCTAGTATCGGAACTATTTCTTGCACGTTTATTTGCCAAAAGTTCTTCAACGGCTCGGAAGCAGTGAGTAAAACCAGGGATGAAAAATAAAAATTTCAGATTGTACCTAATATCATAAAATAAATACACCTAAATGAGACCTACCTAAAAAAAAGTTAAATCATTCGTACGCAGTTTTTTAATATTTTTTTTAAATATAAATACAAAAGGTGGATGTACTTTAAACTTGATTACCTTCTTTTAACTGAGCTTATATCTACATCCAGAATTTAGTCTAATGGGAATTGGAGAAGCTTTGTTTTTATCTAGTATTGCCTACTGAAAAATATTGGCGAAATAGACCAAAAACATACTTTGCGAAGTTTACTTTTTTTTTACAGCTTTTTATAAAACAACAGGAAAAGTCTGCTAATTTATCCGATTCCCTTTAATAGCTGCAGCAAGTCTAGAGAAAATAACGGGAATTGCCGTAAGTAGGTATATTCGAAAGCAGTTTAAATATATTCGAGAAATTAAATAGCGAATATGGGTAAAATAGCTATTGCCTCAATTTGAGGCCCTCAACTACAGAAACTATAAATTTGAATAAATCTAGGACTGTATGGGGAAATAAAATTAATAGAAAAGTTAAAAATGTTATCATATTCGGGGAACTTTAGCTTTTATGGTTTCAATATATTAAAAAATGCATTCCAGCAATTGCAAAGGTAGAGCGTTTGTAGATTTCACACCGTAATTCAAGAGGGGAGTACATCGGCCTAGGGCGCAATGACGTTTTATGGAAGAAATTAATTCCAATTTCGAATATAAAAAATATAACAACAATTACGAATTTTAGGATAGCTAAGTAAAGTGTTAATTTTTCGTAGTGGCTGTTCTAAATGCAATGTAAAATGTTTAGGAGAATACATAATACGATTTTCTTAATTTCTTCCTTTTTACCACTTTTCCCTACTTTTCCCATGCCGACAAGTAAATATATTATCACAGTAAAGGAAAAAAATAAGAATAAAAATTCATCTGATCAAAAGCTGATTGAACCTAAGAAATAGTGATTGTACCTAATGCACCTTTAGGTCAGCAAACGTCGGAAAAAGGTACAATTGTACCTACTTTTTCATCCCTGCTTTCGACATAAGCTACTATTCCATATGAACACATATACTATCTATTCGACTCAAATATACTGTGGAAAAAGCGCAGCCGAAGGTGGACTGAAGAGGGTTTTTTTTTGTATATCCAACACAGAAGAGCTCTATACAAACGTATTGTAGACAGGGTAGCAGTTGGGCTAATCGATTTTTCATTATTATTATTATTTTTTAATTTAGTCTCAATTTTAAAAAATAAAAGAATTTTTAAAATTGAAAGTAGAATTATAAGTAGAAAGGTCGCTAAACCATCAGCATTATTATTTTTTTTGAAACCGCCAACGCAGTTATTTGGAAATTGGATTCAGACGCCGTCAGCACATCGCACCATAAATATTCGCTTATTTTTCGTTAAGAAATGTAAGTGCTTTAATGTACATGTAGAAAAAAATGTAATCTTTGCCGAAAACGTCTCAAGAAAGGGTGTAAATAACTGTAAACAAATAGAATTAGTGAAAAATGGATATCTATCGATTTTAGAATCGGTTCGGAACTATCAAAAATGCGATGCAAGCGAACTACATCTGATCTGTCAAATTTAGAACTGAACTCTGGAAAGAATTAATATTTTATTCAACAAATAAACTTGTTGTGTAACACATAAAGCATATTAAGGGCCGCCAACTTACCTATTTTAAAGTATAGTTAAATCGTTAATGGATAAGATAACGGCCCAGAAACGTAAAAAACATACATATGTATGTACAGTTTAAAAATTAATTTCTTACATAAACAAAAAAAAATGAGATCACATTAAGAATACATAAGTACTCGAATCATATCTATATACAGTGTCGGACAATACTAAATAACTTAAATAATTTCAAACTATGCTTCGAAAAATATCCATTTGTAAAAGAAATTTTTAAAATGTTATGTTATAATTTACAAAGAATTAAAATGTCGGTGCTTTATTATTGTCCGACGCTGTATGTATCAAACAAACAAAAGAGTATTCATTTAATGAACTCATAGTAAAATAATTTAATCTATAAACATTTTTTTTTAACGCATTAAATATTTATATCTATATCAATACTATCATCGCTAAGCGATTCTTCGTCGTTACAATTTTGTTCATTTCTCATTAACCTGACGATATCATCTGTAAAATCAAAATCATGACAACATTTCTGTACATTTTTTAAGCCATATCTTACAGTTAACAAAGCGTTTAACATTGCAAAATTAATTTTATTTCTGTGCTTATTTTTAACGAAATTTATTATAGAAAACGTCCTTTCAACTTCTGCGTTACTTAAAGGTAAAAGAAGCAACCGATAAACAAACTTTTTCCACCACTTAAGCTAGGGGCAATTTAAAATTTTTGTGGCCAAAAAAAGAATTTGGTAGCCAAATTTAGCCACCAAAGGGCTAAAACGGCAACACTGTTGGCCAGTAGTTGAGCGTGGTTCATTCTCTGCCAATGCCTGCTGATGAATATGTATGTAAATCAGTGTCCGCCAAAAAGAGAAGTCTTAAAATGAGAATGCATTAGTTATGAACAGCGTTGCCATTTTAGCCGTTTTCCGGCTAGATTTAGCCGGTTTTGATAGCAACTAGCCGGAGAAAATTCGATCTAGCCGGCAGCCGATTTGTTAGCCGGTTTGTAAAAAAAAGTTAGCCGTTTTTACTATTTGCCTAATTTTCCGGTGCAAAGAGTAAACAAGTTGTTCGAAAGCAATAATGCAGACCCAATGAAGATTTTTAATGAACTCAATGTTTTACTTTCGCATCTATGCTCCCTAGTGGTTATTAGCGCGGACACATTTGATCCTATATGCTCCCCGTTGGAACCATACCTTGCTCCATTTCCTCAGTTTTATCACAGTTTTGAAGAGTATTTAAAAACAAAAGTAAGCACAAACGCTTTTGACCACGAAGCCGAGAAAATAATTCGAGAAAACTACAGCAAAAAAAACACAAATATAATGCCGACGAAATAAGATCCATAGAGATGCAATGGCAACGGTTAACGTTACATACCTGGAGTAATTTAGACTCAACTGTAAAATTTTGGGCCGAAGTTTATCAATTTCGAAATGCCCTAGGAGAAAACCCTTTTGCTGACCTTTCCAACCTAGTTTTTAGTTTTCTTGTTTTGCCTATAAGTAATGCAGAAGTAGAGCGAATATTTAGTTCAACGAATATAATAAAAACTAAGCAAAAAAATCCAATGTGCGTTAAAACGTTAAACGCTATTTTATATATAAGATACGGTTTAAAACGTGAAGAAAAATGCTGCCATAATTTTACTGTAGATGACGATCTCTTAAAATTAATGAATTCAGGTGATATATACAATAGTGATTCATTTGATGATGAGGAATATACACTCGATATAAATTAATGGTGT
>NW_023458563.1:34351771-34369207 GCF_013731165.1 Rhagoletis pomonella
GAGTTTTGACGACCGTGACATACGAACACAACATTTTTATTAATATATGTAGATAGTGTGAAAGGTAGAGATTATATTAAAGAATTAGCCTTTTATTATGGTTTAATTCACTTTCGTTGCTGGTTAGATTTTTTATTATGATTTAAATTAAAATTACAGCAAATAGTTGAATTAATTTGTATTAATCTTCTTATTTTGAATCAAAAGAAAAGGGACTTTTAGCATTATTTTAAATTCATCTTTTTATTTGATGTGCACTTCAGTACCTAACCCGCTTAAGTAACCAACATATTTGGGCAATGTGAATTTTTGAATGTAATTTGAAGAAAATCCCTCTCTTAAGTACCTCCCCGCTTATTTACCCAACCCGCCTAAGTACCTAAATTTTTCGTACCCCACTTACCATTTTACTTATAATTTTCCCCTTTTAAGTGCTCTTTTAAAATTCCTTAAAATATTTACATATTTTGAAATTCAGTGGCAGCATTACACACCTTCGGGAAAAAAATTATAAATAATAAGCGGTAATTTTTAGCTACTTGAGACTTGCACATTATTACACTAAAATTGAATGGGCTATAAAACTGTATACACAAAAAACACTTCTGAGAAAAAAATTTAAAATTTTGGTGAATTTTTTCTTTAAGTTTTCTATAAAACCTTAAGCTTAGGTTTATATGGTATTTGTTAGGGAATGAGCTGTATTTTAATTAAAAATTCTTAAATAATGCTACGGTTACTTTATTAAATGTGCATGTTTTATTCAAGGATTTACATATTTATGTCAGTCTACAAAAAGATGTAACTACATCAATAATTATCTTCGCTTAAGTACCCGCATCGAGGTACTTAAGCGGGTTCTTTTAAGTACCCAACCCGCTTAAGTACCTCAAAAAGCTAACATTTTTCGTGAGGTATTTAAGCGGGTTTTACTGTATTTCGGAATAAGGAGAAATGGCGCCATAATGGCGCTTAACAAAAAATTTTGTCACCTGTGTCCATCGGCGTAGCCAGAATGAAATTTAGGGGGGGCGGAGGGGCTCGACCCTATTAAGCTGACATTTCAGGGTACTATTTTATATATATATAAGGAAAATTTGAAAGTTAAGGGGGGCGGCGGCTCGAGCCCCGCCCCTGCCCCTACCTGGCTACGCCCATGCCTGTGTGATTTCTTCATGACACACCAAACATTGTGCCCTCCGTTCCCATTACTAGTGAGTAAAAATCTACATCCGAATCCATATTAAACATTTTTACCGTGGCTTGCAGCGACTTGATTGCTTGAATGTTTCGTATCGATTGAGCACGATCACAGCAAAACCATAATCGTCGGCAGGGACCGAAATCATTATGAGTTTTATCAAAAAAAATAACTTTTAATCATTATTTTGAGATTTTAATACTTGCGATCAATCATAATAATCACATTTTGCGTGTTATTGTATTGCTCAGAAAATACAATCAGTTATTGAGTTATATTTTTTATCTCATTTTTCGAGCGTTATTTTTTTGCTCTGAAGTAATATTTATTTTGTTAGTTATTTTCTTTTTGATCAATAGAAATCATTATATTATGAGTTTTATAGTTTTGATCAGAAATAATCATCATTTTTTGAGTTTTACTTCTTTAATCAAAAATAATGATTATTTTTTGAGTTTTATTATGAGCGTAATTTTTTCTCTCTTTAACTCACCTCACCTCACCCCACCTCACCTCACCTCAACTCATCTCAACTCACCTTAGCTTACCGAAACTCATCTTAACGCAACTCGCCTCAACTCACCACACCTAACTCTTCTCATGGAACTCATGCCACGGTTCCGCGGAAGCTAAGTTCGTGAAAGTCTTGACGAAACCCCACTCAACTTATTGTTAGTTATGTTAAGTTCGAAACATGCAACTGTTATCGCTGTTATTTGCTTGAACTTTCAGTTTAAGTTGCATCCATAGAATATAAAAATCCCCCAAAAATAATTGACTGGATTGCAGTTTTATAGTTGCCTCATAGATTGGATCCAATGTTGCAACCAATTCGTCCACATCTCTCCACTCAGCGATGTTTAGATTGAATTTTTCTTCAATGTGCTCAGCGCAGAACTCTCTGAATTTTAGAAGGCTTTTAAGCATTTGGAAGTTTGAATTCCACCTCGTAACTACATCTATTATTGGCCGATTTAGCCCCTGAGCTGCCATGGTGTATCTAAATGGAATATTATGAATTCAATGATTCATATGAATAAAAATGTATTCCGCCAGTTTCCAATGCTTTTAGAAAAATTCGTTTAATTTTCGTAATGCAATTGATATAATAAATTTTGTGTTTCTAGTTCGGTGTTTTATAAATTATTTTGGGATAGCAAATTTAAAATCGACGAAAATCCAAACAATAATCTAATGGTGATTTCGTTTGTACCAAAAAAATTCGCCTTTTGATTGCCCCTTTCTCTTTTCGTGTTCGATTCTAAATTAAGGGCAAAGGGTGAAAACATTTTGTGTTCGTTTCTTAAAATGTGACACTTTGTGACTTTGAAGCTTTATCAGGGGAGATGGTTGTTCTGAAAATCAGATGGTTGCTTCAAACGATAATATGATGGAATGCCTGAGCTAGACAAGGACAATTAGGAAAAAACATGCCTTTTCAAAGGGTTGAGTGTAGCATCAAACACATTTTGCACCGTGCAAGGGCAACATTTTTTGGTAGAAACGAAGTCACCATAAATGTTTTATTTTTCTGAAATAAATTGCTAAAAACGCTAAAATCTAAATCTAAATCTACGCTTAACTATCATTTCTTTCACTGAATGAATTGTTTTGTGCATTTGCACTTACATATATGTAACTCCACATAGTATGGAATAAACACACATCCCCCGCTTCTATTCCATTATCTGTGTAAAATACCCGTCTTTTTCTGTAGATACATTTGGATATGGTGGTCGATTAATTATGGATACTTCAAAGGCTAGGGCAACGGCAACACTGACAGATAAATTTCAAAAGTTTCTATCAAACTCGTTTCAATTGTTGCTTATAGTCTAACTAAACATGTTATATAAAATGTTTCAAATCAGACAAAACTACCCCCGTTGATAATTTAACGGCAGTTGTCATAAACAAATTGAATGCACATTTTTATGATTTTTGTGGTAGTTTTGAGGTACTTGATACCCATTAATTTTCATGAAACATATATCAAAAGAAAGAGAAGAGGTGAGTTGAGGTGAGGTGTGTTAGGGCGAGTTGAGATGAGTTGATGTGAGGTGAGTTGAGGTGTGGTGAGTTAAGTTTAGGTGAAGTGAGGCATTTTGAGTTTTCTCTCTGCAAAAAAAAATAAAACACAAAAGTTAATTTTTATTTCTGAGCGAAAAAATAACGCTCAAGAAATGAGTTTTATTTTCGATCAAAATAATAAAACTCAAAGAATAGTCATTATTTTTGATGAAAGAAATAAAACTCAAAAAAATGATGATTATTTCTGATCAAATATATAAAACTCCCAAAATAATTATTACTTCAGAGCAAAAAAATAACGCTCGAAAGATGAGTTTTATTTTTGATAAAAAAAATATAACTCGATATATTATTTTTTTTTGAGCGATTAATTTAAAATCGAAATGTAATTCTTAGTTATAATTTTTATAGATATCGCTCAAACTTTTTGAAATCATAAGAGATTCATACAGAGCATGAAAAAACATGCACATGTATATACTAGAAATTGTTCTACGATATTTTGAACCTTTTGATTTTTTTCATTGAAAATTTTGAAATAATCATTATTTTCGGTCCCTGATCGTCGGCATCACTGATTCATAGGGTATGCTCATGTATGTGTGAGAGCAACGCAATTTTTCTCGTGCACGTGTGAAAGCAGAAGACAAAAATTTGGCACGCGTACCTATGAAATGGCCACCCTTGGTACAGAACAGACCTGGGCGGCGCCTGCCCGGCGGGCATATTTGCGCTTACATACACGCTCTACTTTAGAAGGCAGCGAAAGCTTCATTCAACCGCACGACTTGTTCGCACGCATACAGTAACATCAATTTCTCGCACACTACAAAAATTCTCTGTCGAAGCTGCCCAGCTCTGGTATAGAATATCAACAATCTAGCTATGCAAAAACAAATAACTCTTACCTGGATCGTGATTTCCTGCGTTTGACTACAACATCTGTTGTAAACTAATATTTTTAAAAGTTGATTTCATAATATTATATTTGGTCCGAAATTGATAAAAACTTGTAAGCACTTTTTGATGCTGTAAATGCAACCCTGCCTAAATTTTAACGAAGCGTATCGATAGGTTTGAGTACGAATTCATAGTCGTCCTAAAAGCCGTTGTAAGAAGACGAACGAAGAAGAACTTGACCTTATTTCTGTAACTTTTGAATTCAAACCAAATTTTTAAAATAAATGGCACTTGTTTTAGTATACTCGTTTTGGATTTCTTACACGGAATGACATTTGTTAATATTTATTCCATGGAAAAACAGCAAACTACCGTTTATTTCCTATGCAAAAATATAACTTAAGAAGTCAAAAAATCGTCATGCAATCGTCAAAATCCTCTGAGCACAAAGCGGAGCTGAATTCATCCAGCGGTGGTGAAGCCGATGTCACCCGGTGGTGAAATAAATTAGCTCCGGGAGACGGCGAAAAGTTCGCAAGCATCTGTACAAAGTTTGGATTTAAGATTGAAACAGCAGAGATTAGATAGCTCCACCCTTGCCGGCGCACGCGTCACTCCTGCCGACGTATGTACCTCTGTGTCTAGCATTTATCCCTCTGCCATCCCTTCTTCAGCGTCACGGTCGTCGACGCACAAATTAAGCCTTTCGGTTTACGGTACCCTATTGACGTGCCCAACACATATAATACAGCCACCAGAGTATGCAGAACTAACGCTAGCTTTGTAACAGGGTGTACTGTCTATGTCACATCTGGTACTAACCAAGTCACAACTCCCCTCAATAGGTTATAGTTCTAGCGCCTTGCAACATGTCAACTACCCGACTACTTTCAGTAACGTCAACAGACAGTCTCAAGAAGAGTGGTCGACACTCAATATGCACAATGTTAACAGCGATTACAACCCGTATTCTATCAGAAGTATGCCATCACCGAGTTATGTATGCAGTGGCGGACCCAGGTGGGGGAAATTGGGGAAAATCAACGTCCAAACATTTTTTGAATCTTCAAGAATTACGAAAATTTTTTAAATTTTCAAAAACGACGAAATATGAAAATGTTTTCAACATTCGAAAACTTTTAATTTCGTTTGATCAATTGTGTATATTCGATACTTTTACTTAGAAAAAATTCGTCAGAAATCCTACAATTCTCAAAATTTTTGAAAAATAAAAAATTTCTAGAAATCTAGTATTCATCATTATATTGAATTATTGAGATTTACTAAAATTTCTGAAATTCACAGTTTTGAAAGTTTAGAAAATTTTGGAATTCCACTCAAGTTATTAATGGGAAACTTCAAGAAAATAAAAATTAACAAAACTCTAAAAATTTTAAACTGCGGAGATTTTTAAATTTATGTACACGATATATGTTTAAAAATTTCCCGTTCGCAATGCCCGACAAATGCGCTGTTTCCTTAGCCAGTAAGATAATTGGTGCCATGCCGGAAATCACATAAGCGGCATCAGCCGAAACTGTTCTAAAAGCGCTGCAGACCCCAAGTGCACAACTGAGGTATGTTGAGTTTACACCGCGGAAGTAGGATGCATTCTCAGCTGCATTTACCCAAATTGTCGCTCCGTAGAGTATCTGGCTCTTCATTACGCTCGCTAAAAGCTTTCGACTACGTTGTTTCGGTCCACGTGTATTGGTCATCATCCTCGATAACGCCGTCACTGTTGCTGCTACCTTGGTCCGCACATACTCCAGATGAGCCTTAAAATTTATTCTTCTGTCCAGAGTCACGCCGAGGTACTTTATTGAGGCTTTTGTCGGGACAACGTGGCCACCAATGCTAAGCTCCAACTCCTATATTTTCTTTCTGCTCGATATCAGTACTGCTTCTGTTTTATGGTCTACACTACTCTGTCTCTACTAAAGCGATTGCCGCCGTTGCCTTAACGCGTATCGCATCTAGCTGTTTAGCTGTTACCACCACCGCAATATCATCTCCAAAACTTATTGTGCTGCAACCCTCCTGTAACTGAACTTTAAGGATGCCATCATACATAATATTCCACAGAAGTGAACCAAGCACGGAGCATTGTGGAACGCCTTCTGTGATTTCGGCTCTTTTGCATCCTTCTTCTGTTTCATATAGCAACATGCGCCCATCAAAATAGTTCCGTATTAGTCTTCGCAAGTAGTCCGATATACCAATTTCGAAGAGTGTGTCTAATACTTTTGCCCAGCTAGCAGAGTTAAAGGCATTTTATATGTCCAGCGTTAAAATTAAGCAGTATTCCTTTGCTCCGCCAAGCCACCTTTTACCACTTATAGCTTCGCGCGCCTGTAGATCTACCTTTCCTGAAGCCAAACTAATTTTCTGAGATTCCACCTTTCTCGTGTACTACCGCATCGAGCCGTTTAGCAATTATATGCTCTAGGATTTTACCGGTCGATCGCCGAGTGGTTTTCCCGGTTTGGGTAGTAAGACCAGTTTCTGAAGCTTCCATATCCAGCTTTAATACTTTATTTGGTATGCCATCTGGACCCGGTGCCTTCTTATCTTCAAGCCTTTCCGCTACCGTTTTGACCTCTTCAACTGAAACTTGTTGGGGTAAATGCAACGGCTCATACGCTGTGTTAGAGACCAGGGGTCTTTGTGGTGGAAATAGCGTCTCTACTATGTTTTTAAGAAACACGTCATTTTCGGTACCATATCATTACTGTTTCTTAGCTTCTTCGTGACGATACGGTATGCGTAGCTCCAGGGGTTTCGATCTGCATCTTCGCATAGTTATAAAAAGCATTGTCGCTTGCTATTTTTAATTGCCTTTTTCAACGCGCTACGCCCGGTCTTGTATGCTATTCTGCATTCTGCGAAGTTATCGCAACCTCTCGACCGCTGGTAGCTCCTCAATCTCCCCGGTCCACCAGTAGACAGCTCCATCTTGATTTGTGGATGATCTTCTTGTCATAGATGCGCCACATGCGGATCGTATATCCGCCATCAAGCACTTGGCAATGCTGTTTGCTGCTCCTTGATACTGACAGGATGGCAATGCTTCAACGAACAGGTCCAGATCCAGAGTGCCTGGTTTCCAGCCGCGTGATGAGGTGTTTTGGTTAAGCTGCCTACCACGTTTCGCGTTTTCATCAATGTTGCAGATGATCGCTGAGTGGTCGCTTTGGGTATAGCATTCACTGATCTTCCAGGCTGTTCGAGTATATAGCGAGGCACTGACAAAGGATAAGTCGATTACCGAGTCGAAACCATTACGACTGAAAGTGTGGTTGGATCCCGTATTCAATAAGACTACGTCGAGACATGCAAAAGCCTCTAGTAGTGATCTGCCTTTAGGACTTGTGCTCGAGCAGCCCCACTCTTGCGCCCATGCATTAAAATCGCCTGCAATTAAGACATTTTGTCTTACACGTGCGTCGAAGGCGAGTTGTGAGATGATCTGTTCGAACTCTTGTAGGCTGGTGCTTGGTGGTATGTAGCAGCTATAAATGTACAAGTTGTTCACTTTAGCACCCACGAAACCGACCAAGGACACTACGTATAGCATCCAACCAGCCAGGTTGCTACACAACCATATTGCCGCTTTACATCCTGTGCCCATCGCTGTGACGGTTTGGACTTGTAAGGTTCACTTAGTAGCGCGATGTCTATACCTTCCTCACGGATTTATTGCGACAGGAGATCCTGCGCTGCTTGGCAGTGGTTTAGATTCAGCTGCAACAGTCTCATTTGGTTTAGAGTTTCCCCAATGCTGCTTTATAGGACGGGCACCTGAAGCCTCCGGTTGGGTGATCAAAGATGCTGGTGCCCCGCTTTACGAATAGTAAGCACCTGGGAGCGTTATTACAGTCTTTAGCTACGTGACGTGGTACAAGTACCCACTTTGTAGTCTATACTATAAATAAAGGCAACAAGCCCAGATTAGTTTTTGACGCTGCTGCAAAGGTAAAAAGCATGTCGCTGAATGATGTTCTTATGAAGGGTCCGGACGAGTTTCAGCCAAAGCCGCTGCTATCAAGGAAGGAAGACCAAAATGTCCAGCGTTTCTTGTGGCGTGGGTTAGATAAGGCGAATTATCCAGACACATATGTCATGAATGCGATGATATTTGATATATATGTTCTCCATGCCCAGCCCAGTATATAAAAAATATTAACGCTGAGATGTATCGTAATAACGATCCAAGAGCTTCTGAACCCATCATCAATCGACATTATGTGGATGACTATGTTGACAGTTTTGACATTGCAGAGGAGAGCGTCCGAATAACTAGAAAGGTAGTCGATAAACATAAAGCTGCTGGATTTGAGTTGCGTGGTTTTGTTTCAAGTTCGAGGCAATTGTTCCGGTCAATTTGTGAACCATCTGTAGATTTAGTCGAATAAGGCCGCAGAATATGTGTCTTGGAGAATCTAAAGCTGAAAATGCACTGGCATGCACTGGAATCGTAGGGAGGATGTATTGTTTATCAACTATCTTTTCTCCAGAGTACCGAAAGCTGTATTAAACGGGAGTCGACGGCGTATGGGTCTTTATCCAATGTCTTGGTCCTTTCAAAAATATTGATGCGAAGGCTATGGCAATTAAATATCGATTGCAAAATAATTCCGGATTCCTTAATGTTATCATCCAGAGATTGCCAATCCTCAGACAGAGGTATAATTGCACATATTCACAGATGCAAGTGAGCTTACATTTGCTGCAGTCGCGTATTGACGTATGTGTTTGAAGGATGAGATAAATGTTGTGTTCATCGCAGGGAAATCACGCTGTAGTCCCATAACAGTGGTTTCGATTCCAAGGCCAAAACTTCAGGTTGCTGTGTTGGGTGTACGCTTGAAAGAGTCGATGATCTCCAACCATGACATCAAGCCAAACAAGATTGTATTTCGCTCAGATTCGAAAACAGTAATTCAATGGAATCAATCTGATGCACAAAGATATAAACAGTTTGCGTCACATCGTATTTCGGAAATATTGCTATCATCTGACATGGAGCAATGGAGGTGGGTGTCAGGTGCGGATAACCCAGCCGATGATGCTACCAGGGCGCAAACATGGCAATCGGTAACTTCAACTTCCAAATGGATTACAGGCCCTTCATTTTTGAAATACACACCAGATAATAGGCCTAAAATTCCAGATATCGGGATAGAACGAGACGACGTGGAAAAACGTGCAAGATGTTTGTATGCGGTGCAGCCCGATGTTAACACCCCATTATTTGAAAGATTTTTCAATTACTACAAGTTTTTAAAGGTTATGTCTTGGGTCAGGTACGCAGGCTTCAAATTTCGAAATTTGACTTCTGCACAAACAGAACCTGAGCGAGTAACAATGAGTATTTTGAAGCGCCAGAAATAAGGACAACGGAGCCAATGGTGTGTCGTTTGGTTCAACCAACCCACTCTGCAGATGAGTTCGACGCGCTATGTAAGGGCTTGCCGGTGATCTAGTTCAATCTTTAAGCTGGCGCCGGTACTGGACGATGATGACGTTATAAGGCTAGGTGGGCTTTACACAATTTTACGTGCGTACCTTTCTGCACAAAGGTTCTCCCAAAGGATCATGCTTTATCGTTACTTATAGCGCGTCACTATCATGAAGCGTTACATCATCAGAACGAAAAGCCGATTATAAGTGCGATTCGGTATAAATTTTGGATACCGGGTATTCGACACTTTGTGCGATCAATTAAGAAAAGGTGTCAAATGTGTAAGAACTTGCCAGATGTTCCTGAAACGCCATTAATGGGTCAGTTACAAAAGGATAGACTAACCCCATATGTACGTCCCTTTTCATATACTGGCATAGATTATTTTGGGCCGATTTAAGTATCCATGGCGTCGAAGAAAGAAGCGGTGGGTGGCAATATTCACCCGTTTAATAGTAAGAGCGATACATCTGGAACTGGCCCGAGATTTGTCTTCAGATGCGGCTGTGCTGTGGCTTCGGAATTTTGTCCATCACAGGGGCGTACCTGTGCATATAAAAAGCGATCAAGGTACAAATTTTATTGCGCCCGTAAGGAAGAATGGTTGCAGATTCAACGTGAAATTACAGAGGAATGTACGCGGCGTAATATGGAGTGAATTTTTAACACGCCTGCAAACCAATCTGCAGGTGGTATCTGGGAACGCATGGTGCAAGCAGTAAAACGCGTTTTATCATAAGCTCTGAAGGAGCAAGCGCCGCAGTGTGAGACTCTTCAAAGCTAGTTGATAGAGGCAGAAAATTTGGTTAACTCCAGACCGCTTACGCATTTGGCGATTGATTCTGAAGAGACAGAACCGCTTAAGCCTAATCATTTTTTATTAGGTTGTCCGTTGTCAGACTACGAGCGTACCGGAAAAGGTGTGCTAGAGGAAGCAGTGGTATATCCAGCAGCAGTTAAAATAGACGTTTTGGAAAAGGTGGGTGCTTGAATATTTGCCAATGTTGACTCGTCGCTCCAAATGGCACCACCGTGTAAGACCTATACAAATCGGAGATATTGTAATAGTGTGTGACGATAACGAGAGCAGAGGACTATGGAGGCGGTCTGCAACGTTGAAAGCCATTGAAGGACTACTTCGACGTCCTGCATCGAAGTTGGCTGTACTAGACGTGGGTGACTCGGTAGAATCCGCTTCGAGCCACGGGGGCGGACTGTTTTAGATTAATATTTTTGAAAAGCAGATTTCGTAGTATTATATTTGCTCCGAAATTGATATAAACTTGTATGCACTTTTTGATGGTGTAACTGCAACCCTGCCTAAATTTTAACGAAGCATATCGATAAGTTTGCGTACGAATTCATAGTCGTTCTAAAAGCCGTTGTAAGAAGATGAATAAGAAAGCTAAAAAAAGGTTTTTACTGTATGAAAGATAAAATAATTTTACTAAGAACTTAACTTTATTTCAGATATATAATAATAAACGCCACATCTTTTAGTACATTCGTTTTGGATTTCTTGCACGAAATGACAACATCGGAACACCAAAAGTTGTACATTCACGTTAACCTTGTCCTCAAAGTTTCAATGCTTCTATGCAAGTTGTGAATATAATCAAAGGTGCCCGATTCACATTTTTAAGCACTGGAAAATTAAAACATTCTTCGTACAGTATTGCTGTTTCGTGAGTAATCTTCATTCGGCTGGGCGAATACGCTACAAATGTAACAAACAAAATTAAAATTTTGATAATTTTCTATGATAAAACCAATACTTTGGCGAATATTGCGAACACGCGAATTATTTAATTTAAGGCCTCCTTATGAACAATACTTAAATTTATTAATGCGGTGTAGAAAGATAAATACTATTCGGGCATCCTACTCGTGGGCATGTCAGAGCAAAGTCTCAGATAATACCTAAGACTTTTAAATTAAAATGGAAGGTCTGTGGGAATAAATAGGACTCCTTACAGAAACACACCTTCTCCTTTGCCGCATCCAGTAATAATTCTTGCTGCAATGATATTGGTCATAATTTTCTTTACTAAAAATATTGTTTCATTATTAAGGTTAGGTGGACTAAGGTACCTAAAGAATAATGAAATGTCCTTTAATTTTTAAATTGATATTTTCAGAACGTAGAAGGCATGCGTGGTGGGAGGTGCTACGACTTCATGCAAACTCTCGTTCCTGTTCAGTTTACAACAGGCGGAATGACCTACCTGTTTGTAATACTACATCTATTAGAGGTGCCACTCCCCGGGCAAACACTAACTCTCTTTCAGTTTACTACAAACGCCACGCCCTCTTGTATAAACTCAGTTGTATACATTTACCATAGATCTTCTCAAAAGTCATGTGAGTTAGGGGTCCGAAGATATAGCAAATATGAGATTTCACGGATATGGAATGTGCCGTTGCTCCTTATACAAACTCACTAATATCTACAACGCTATAAGCGCATACTTTAGTTATGTCTTCACACTAAATTTCGAAGTCATGTGACTTATCGTTCCTTAGATATAGCTGATTAAAATTTGACGCCTGTAAGATGTTCCACGCCTTTTACAAACTTATTTATTTATGTGGATACTTTACTTTAAACATCTATCTGACTTCACACCAAATTTCAAAGTCATTTGACTTACGGTTCCGAAGCAGTGATGGAAAATCAAAATTTAAAATTGTGCCGAATTTCTCCGGAAAAATGTGCCTAAATGCCGGTCAATGTGCCAATAAATTGAAAGTCTTCGATAGGTACTATTTCCTTTAATAAATATATTTACAGTACTTATTGCATATAAGAAAAACAGAAATTTCACGGAAAACTTTTATTTAGTGCAACAACAAAAGAACGCAACAACAAAACCATAAAAATTAAAGTTTAAAACTTTCTACAAAAAATGTTCATTGAAATTTAAAACTTTGTTGTCAGAAATTTTAGAAACTTTCGGGTATACAGTTTTATAGTCCATTCAATTTTGGATTTACAAAGTGCAAGTGCGGCTAGGAACTCGCGTTGATTTGTAATATTTTTTTTTATTTTTTTTTGCATTTTCTTAATACATATTGGATGTACAAGAAATTTGAGTTGGCAACTATGGCAGTACTTTTTGCGTATCAAAATCGATGTTATTCGTATCGTCAGAGCTTACTGCCTTTGGCGCGAAAGCCGTAACGGCTTTTAAAATTTCAGTATCAAGGTTCTTTTTCTTAATTCTTGGCAGAATTGAACATTAAATTGCAAAGCATTTTTAATTTCATCTTCTGCAGAATTTTCTTTAGTAAGAAATATTTTTGCTTCTGTTCCACAAAGAATATTCAAATTAGGTATGTGATTATTTAAGTCTAAAGTGTATATTAAATGATATTTAATTATTGCTTTAGAGATGAAATTGCGACAAATTTGTTTAAACAAAAATGTTAAGCGTATATGCAGAACGCGGAAGCCAGCTTCTTCTGCTTGCGTTTCTATGTTTATATCATTTATCAGTTTAAGCACATACGATCAAATGTAAAATCAAATATTTTTTATTAGTTACATTGAGTTAGGCAAAAATAGTGCCGAAAATCAATAGATTGTGCTTAAGGTGCCGGCTGCTTCCGAAAGTGCCAAAAATGGCACAATGCACACCCATTTTCTATCACTGTTCCGAAGTTATTGCTGATTCTTAGGGCGGAAAAGTGTTCCCTCCATAATTTAAGTACGCTCTGAACATCAGTTACTAGGTCACCATTATTATTCTTACAGGAGTACTCCCTGGTATTGAAACCTTCCGTAAGTCGCCTAACTCTCTGGTAAAATTTTCGGGCATTCTTCCTGTCGGCCAGCATTTCAAGCTCTTCGAACTCACGTATTTCGGCCTCTCTCTTCTTATTGCGGCAAATATGTCTCACTTCCCTCTTCAGATCCCTATAGCGGGCCCACATAGCGCGCGTTGCGCCCGATCGCAGCGTGGCCCTGTAGGCGGCATCTTTTTTCTCTGCAGCTTGCTGACACTCCTCATCGTACCAGTCAAGATGTACTAAACAAGGTGGTGTTGGGGCAACAGCTGAGTTTTTCGCCGTGGAGGCCATTACGTCAAAATGATGTGTTTGTTGTAACTCATACCAATGACAGTATGGACATCAGCGTATAATTTGTTAGTGTAATTTTTTACTTATATACGGCCAACACCACCTTGTTAAATACGCCTTGGTACCAGTTGTTCTTTCGGGCTCGCTGAAATCCGACTACTTCTTCGGCGGCGATACTTAATTAGCGGGAAATGTGGTTCCACTGCTCGCATATGTCGGTTTGTTGAAGAGCTGCTAGCCTCTTAAAATTTCCTCGAATCAATTCGCAAGCAGATTTCCCATGTGAACTTGCAACCAAGTTAAATTCTGCCATTTCCCCGAAGGGATTTTCGTGATTTCAGGCCCTTTAGTAAAGTTAATATGACTTATTAATATTGTTTTTTTACACCCCTTTCCTCTTTCAAAAATATACAATTTCATAAAATTCCAATGTCTATTTATCATATTGCTCGAACGTTAGACGATCTAAAGTCCATACGCGTAAGTAGCCCATTACGCCCATTTGAATACTTAAAGTTTTCGTTACGGACAATGTTTTTATGAAAAAATACAAATTTTTAAAAATGCACAAATAAAAAAATAAATAAAAAATAAAAATTTTGACTGAATTTTGTTTTTGTTTTTTATAAGTTGCACATTAATGTAAAAAATTTATAATTAAAGCCCATAATAAGGCGGAATAGTCCGGAAGCTAGTGACAGTTTTCAGTGACTTATTTTATCGTCGATAAAAGTATGATAAGATTTTCAATATAATCACGTAAATCACGAAAACCAACCACTTACACTCAGTTAGCGGGACAACGCCTTCCTAGAGCATTATCGTCGTTGGGCTTTTGTCTGGTTATCAATTAACATTGGACGATGTCAAAAATTGATCACTTACACTTAGTTAGCGGGACAATGTACCGCTTACAAGCGCGCAAAAATGTCAAAATTTTGGCGAAAATCGACCTAAGACATCGCATTTTAAATTTATCATGGACATAGAGTAACGCATTATAAATGCAAAAATAATGTGCTCACATCGCATCTGCGGGACAAACCTATTGTAAGTGATCGGCAAAGTCGCCGCCGCACAGTGCTTCCCTTCTATATAAAATGTGGGCAAAAATAGAATTATTGACGGATTTAAATGAAAATTCGCTTCTTAGTAAAATTGAGGACGTCAAATTAAAAATGCAATTTGTTTTTGGATAACTTTCATACTTCCACTGTAAATGCGGTTTGAAATTTACAGTTTGGGTTCTTGTGGCGGTATATAGTTCGTTCTATTTTCAGAAGTGAGGTGTCAAATGACAGGGCTTGGCCTGCAGATGTGCAATAAAGTTTTATTTTTATATAAAGGCTTGCCACCTGTTACAAATTTTATTAAAATTATTTAATAAGTTAAATGAATTAGATATTACAATATGGTGTCCAATGAAATGGTTTTGAAAATGCTTTACTTCTAAACGACACATAGGACACACTTTAATTAAGGGAATAAGGTAACGGACATATTTACATATACCAATATGGGTTTTAGACAGAAGATAAAATTGGGCATATTTAGCAAGAAATAAGTGAACAGTAAAAACATTCCTGAGTTAATTTAAGAGTCTAGTAATTTAAAAGAATGTAATCAGAACAAATCACTGATTGCCAAAGTTTGTATTTGTAATAAAATAACAAGTACGATGTCGTAAACCTTTGGTTTGAAACAGTTATTATTTTTGTTTAACTAAATTGGCCTTTACAAACAGGTGGCAACCCTCTTCGTAATATTTGCAAGCTAAAACCTTCTTAAACCTCTTTCGTCTGACTCTCATATGGTGTTACCTATCTATTTCAATAACCTAATTCCTTTAATTCAAATGGAATTGGATTTTTAAAACAGGTGGCAACCCTTTTTATGTAGTTAAAACTCCCTCTTCATACACATTTCTATTGATACCCATCTCTTAATAATTCATTTAACTTATTAAAAAATTTTGAATTTAAAAAAATAAACCTCTATTTTCTACAGGTCAAGTTTTTTAATCTGACACTTCATTTTTGAAAATAGAACGAATCGTGCAGATCTGATGGCACTGACAAAAAATGAAAAAATTATTTTATGCATTAGCAAAAAACGCATTACTTCCAAAAGTGCAAAGAATGAGCAGGTTTTTATTTCTTCTTACGAAAACTAAAGACCCGTACTATTTAATAAAATAATATGAAATAACATATTTTTAAATATATTTGTTATTTATTCCATTAAAATTTACCATTTGTTGTAATTTTGATAAAAAAAAATGTTTTTCTGGAATATCGCAGGGATCTAGACGTGGGAGGCTTATGTGCTCTCATTAAAAGATATTTAAAGAAACAACTTCTTCAAAAGGTCTGCAATTGGAAAATTCAGCCAAATACGTGTGTGCTCCATTGCACAATATACTATTGAACCATGATCCTCGTGCACCACTTTTTATTTGTTATTTAAAAAGTTACAGAGGGAAAAATAAGTACGAAAAATTCCAAAAAAAAAACAATATATATTATACCCCCAAGGCAGTGGCGTAGCCAGGGGGATTTGGGGGATAGATCCCCCCTTCGTCAGTGAAATGAAACTTTTTATTTTTGAATTAATTACACAATACTATTTTACTCTTCCGATTTATAATTTTCTTATTTCAGACTGATGACAAATTATCTTTTAATGAATATATAAAATTATCGGTTGGTAGATTATGTATTTGAATATTTGCGAAATACACTAGGCCATTTTGCTTAGTTTCCCACAGTGTTGGGAAATAATCTATAATCTATACAAAAACTGTACTTTTCGACTGTAAATTGTATCGACTTTTTAATTTGCTCATATGCATGCATGCATACATAGATTCCCTTCAAGACCAATGACTTGATGGTATTCACGGGAAAGTTTATGTAGGTACATTTACATATTTTACACTTTTAACATAAATGTCAAGGCAGATATTCTTAACAAACAAATTTTTTTAAGTTATTATGAATGGAAAAAGAGACATCTTCTTTGAATTCAGTACTAAAACTTGACATTTCAAGTGCTTGTCAAAACTTTATACGTGTTAACTAGATTGGCCATTTATCTTAAAATTATATAATTTTAATTATTTGTTTATAAAAATGCAGTTTGCACTTTAACAAAACCCGTATAAATCCAAAGTTTAATCTTTGCGCAACATTAAAAAAATCCACGAACTTTCGAAAGCTTTTTAATTAGATTTCCTAGAAATACATATTTTTAGTATGCAGTTTTGTAGCCCGATCAATTCAAATAAAGCGCAAGTTTAAAATACATATCTGCAACTTATCGTTGATTTTTTGTATTTTTATTTTTTTTTGCGTTGCTCATTTTCTTCATTGAAAAAAATCGTCGAACATACTTAGATAATATGAAGGAAAATTACCGACATCGTCAAAAATATGCCATACATCAACTGTAAATCACAGCTACTTTAAATTTGCACTTTATTAGACTAAAATTGAATGAGCTAAAAAACTGCAAAATATTAAGAGATAAAATTGAAATAGAAAGTTCGAAATTTTTAAGAAAGTTTGCCGACTTTTTTTAATGTTGTTCAAAGATTAAACTCATTTTCATTTAGTGTTTGTTAAGGAATAAACTATATTTTTATCAACAAATAATTCAAATTAAAATATAATAAAATAAATAGTCAAATCTAGTCAATATGTGAGTGTCGCAAAGTTATGATATTTAAGAACATCTCTTTCTTAATTAACGATGACACTGT
>NW_023458563.1:34369217-34395601 GCF_013731165.1 Rhagoletis pomonella
TTTTTTTTTTGGAAATTTCTTTTCGAAATTTTTTTATATGAAAATATGCGGAGCACCCCCAACAAAAAAAAAAAAAAAATTAACGGTAAGTCCAAGATACTTAAAATTTGTACTGTACTTTACTAAAATTTGAAAGGCTACAAAACTGAATACCAAAATTTTGTCTAAAGACGCTGGTCAAGAAGTTAGAAATTTTCGTCAAACTTTGCTGAATTTTCATGATTTTTGCACCGAGTCTGAAACTTGAATTTATATTGTGTTTGTTAAGTAATCAGCTATATTTTCATAAATAAATGATAAACGTTAAATAAACTGAAGAAAAGCAGCCGAAACTTACTAAAGTGTCGCCCCACTTTTTATTTGGTTCAATGTATGTGTATATCGGTAACCGATTTATCAATTTGCACCAAACTCAGTGCAATTATTGACCTTCGGGCTAAAATTACACCCACCTTCCACTTAAAAAAAAAAACGTAAAAAACGTTAAACAGGTATGGTGCATTGCTCTAAGCCGTTGCACCACGTTGGATTTTGTATCTCAGCAGCTTAGTTTTCAGCAAAAAATTTCAGATTTGTGCTCGCGACTTAAAAAAAAAATGTTTACTAATAAATTCGAAGTTTCTGAGAATTGCCCATCTAATTGTATGAATTTGGAAATCAAATTTTAAATTCGTAATCAGTGACTCCGAGAGTTCTTAGGAATCAATTTTCATTACAATCTATAATTATTTAAAAAAAGTCATCGGTCATATTGGATCCCCAATTTTGAATTTTGAAAATTTAATACCAGCTTCGAAATCACCGACGACGAATTCCCTTGGATACCAAGTTTCAAAACAATCAATAATTTTTTTAAAAAAGTAGCCCACGATATTTGATCCGCCATTTTGAGTTTTCAAATATGTAATATATATTTCGAAATCAGCGATAACGAAAACCCCTAAATACAAACTTCCATTGAAATCTGTCAAATACATATTGAGTAAACATTTCTTTCGTCCTATATTCTCGATTCGTCCCTATGTGTGGCGGCGACTTTGCCGATCACTTACAATAGGTTTGTCCCGCGGATGCGATGTAAGCACATAATTTTTACATGTGCAATAACGTTACTCTATGTCCATGATAAATTTAAAATGCGATGCCATAGGTCCATTTTCGCCAACATTTTAACATTTTTGCGCGCTTGAAAGCGGTACATTGTCCCGCTAAATAAGTGTAAGTGATAAATTTATGACATCGTCCAATGTTAATTGATATCCAGACAAAGCCCAACGACGATAAAATAAGGTTATTTTTTAATTTTTTATTACACAATGTGAAATCTCCTGACACCAAAAGGTCCCACGGTGCGATGTAAGTGTTGTTGTTTTTTAATCTACAGCAGTAAGTTTAAGTCCCCGATATGTTGTCTTTGACGATAAAATCGGCACATTTTTACTGTCGCTAGCTCCCGGACTAGAAGAAATACATTTTTTTTCATTAACTTTCGTTAAAAGGTTTCCAAGATACAGCACTTTAAAGAAAGGTATGTGCGACGTTTTCTTAAAATTTAAGTCCCGTGTAAATAGCCAACCTTACGTCATATCGGCAAAATATGCTGCACGTATATTCATGTCACCTAGACCTTCAATCTCTTCAACTTTCATCCAAATCCTTAGAGGTCGCGGACAGAGGTGGCCACGGTGACATGAAATGCCTCATAAGATAAAATATCTAATTTGAGAATGAATTTTAAAGCATTGATGCCGCTGTGGTGTAGTGGTTAGCAGTGCGCGCCACCATTCCGCAGGCCCTGGGTTCATGCCCCGTTTCTGACAAACAAAAAAAAAAATTGTCTAATAGCTGTTGCCCCTCGGCAGGCAATGCAAACCTCTGAGTGTATTTCTGCCATGAAAAACAGCTTCTCATAAAAATACAATCGCCGTTCGGAGTTCTCGTAAAACTGTAGGTCCCTGCCCTTTGTGACAACCTCAAGGCGCACGCCACAAATCGCAGGAGAGGCTCGGCGAAACAATAACATATTGTGTGAGCGCCAATCTATTATTATTATTTTTCTTTCTATAGACTTTGGTAAATATTTCAAAAGCGGCTAAGATAAAACATTTTCCATAAAAGGAAAGTGGCCCCTTGACTTTTTACTGGTTTTATTTTATGCTTAAATACAGCTTTACTAACCAAATTTAAGTAATTTAGCTGCATTAATTACGAAAAAAACTTTTCACTTTTCAAAAATCCTAACAATAAATTTTGAAACATGTTGTTATTATATCACTCTGTATTTGTATTAATTTTAAGGCCTAAATATATTTCTTTAAAATGCAATTACAATTTTTGCCGAAAGCAGCGCGCCAACCGAGTTTGGAAGAGATTTGTAAAGCGGTTACTGGTACAGACATTTTATCATAAGTGGGCGGTGGAATATCTCATTGGTTTTTATCTGATTTTATGCTTCGTTTTAACAAGAATTAAACTCCAGTATTTACTTACCAATTTCAGTAGTTGCATTTGTCAAAAATATTTCAAATTCAATTTTAAAGCCCCTTGTTGCTGTAGCACCCTATATTTATTTTAAAGCTTGAATATTTTTATTTCAGATGCAATTACAATTTTTGCCAAAAGCAACGCGTCTACCGAAATTAGAAGTGATTGATAAAACGGTTACTGAGATTGAAATTTGTTAGGCGGTGCCACGCCCCATTACCAAAAATTTGTACTTATTTTGTACTAAATATACGTTTTTTAAAACCAATTTTCATAATTAAGCTTCTGTAGTTAGTTTAGTTTTTGCATTTTTCATAAAATATCTCAGCTTTTACAATGAATATTAAAGCACCGTGTTCTTGTAATACCCTGTGTTTTTATAAAAGGATATTTTTCCTTCAATTTAATTTCTCAAAATATCTTTATTAGTTTAAAAGTTATGAAAAAAGCCAAAAGGCCATATAGCGCGTCGTTCAATTAGTTATATGAATATGTATGTACTTACTAGAGCATTCAATCCCGGGATCCAAAATCTCGTGATTTCAGTCACTTTTCCATGTCCCGAAATCCCGGGATTACAGCTTCGGGGTTCCAAGATTTTTACTGATTCATTTAAAGAATGAAAAACATGTTGAAAACGAAAAAATTAATTCATTTGACATGAAAAACGAGAAATACAGAACACCAAAATTAGGATTCAAAGTGAACTTGAGCCATTTGCACTTGGAAATGAATTTTAGAACCTGCCTGAATAACTGTACTTGTTCAAATATTTTGTGCAAGAACTGTATAATAACGAAAAATCTGGTAGCAATTGAAAACACAACAAGCTTTTAGAGCACAGCTGGGCAGCGTCTGCCCGGCGGACGACTGCGCGGCGTATTCGCGTATACATACATACACGCTCTGCTTGGGAAGACAGCGAAAGCTTCATTCAACCACACGACCCTGAAGGAAAGAATGGTCCAACTGCTCGAAAAATATAGTCATAGGTATAGTACCCTGTAGGATCTCGGAATAGACTTAGAGTACACCACAAACTAGACTGGAAGTGATTGTAACTAGTCCAAAGTTTGGTCCAAGAACATGTAAAATTCTATTTACATTTAACATTGAATGTCCTAGGCTCGGACCAATTGTCCGCGTCTGCATTACATTGTAACCAACATTTTGGGGGAAAAAAACAAAAATAAAACTTGCTCCAGCAGCGATTCGAACCAGGGTTCTCCGATTTTCTAAGCGGATACTCTCTCTACATGCCAACGCCGCACATGAAAATTCGTTGACTAAGTACCTACATATCAGTATATCGCTAATCGCGTGACATTGTAACCAATTTTTCTTTCTTTCTTTTTCTTCTTCCCTTCAGGGCCACCTCTGTTTTAGAGTATGGGAGAGTTGTTCCTCATTTTACTTTGTTGGCGTTTTGTGGGAAATGAATTTCTGCAAATATGAGTAAGTATTTTTTTACAATTAATACAGATTTTTAAGAATACTATAAAAATATTTAAACATTAAATTACGGACTCTTTTACTAAGGTGAATTATTCTCACCGCAAAACCAAATGTGGTGACAATGAATCTGTGTGGTTTAAAAAAGGCGAACCTATTGTAAAATGCAAAATTGTGATGAAGGTCAAATCCCGAAAAATACTGGGATTCTAATTTTTGAATCCTGAAATCCCGGGATTGTTAAAAGGCTTTGGGATTGAATGCCCTAGTCCTTACCCTGTAGGGAGACGCCCCTGCCGAACTGGTTTTCTCTATTGCATGCTGGCAACTGGAGAATTCAACATTGCGATGTCCTACGGAGTATCAATCAGTGTTGCCGTTTTAGCCCTTTGGTGGCTAAATTTGGCTACCAAATTCTTTTTTTGGCCACAAAAATTTGAAATTGCCCCTAGCCCTTTTTTAGCCCTTTTCAAAATTTATTCATCATTGACATTAAAATTTTTTATATAATTTTCATGAATTTAACTCTTCGCTCATAAAGCGAACGCCTTTCCTTTTAGGCAAATAAACTGTTCATTGTGTCGCTAGCTTAAGTGGTGGAAAAAGTTTGTTTATCGGTTGCTTCTTTTACCTTTAAGTTTTTTTTTTGTTTTTTTTTTTTATTTATTTTATTTTTTTTAATTTTGTTTTTATTTATTGAATCTGCCCTGCCTAAGAGCCTAACAATAAGTTTTCGAATCTTAATCTATTCACTTAATTTACATCCCCTAGTTGGGATGAGTATTTTCTTAACTGGCCCTAAGAAAAGATTACGACTGGGCTGGTAAGTCATTCCTACGTAGTCTTGAGGTCCTGTTGACACGCAAAAGATCTTGCTAAATGATTTGGGTGCGCTAAAAGCTTCGATACATATTTCGTCTTTCATTGTTCTATTTCGGTTCGTACTTCTGGTATTCTCAAGTCGCGGTGAATGTTCTCATTTCGCATATACCAAGGTGCTCCGGTGATTGTTCGAAGGATTTTAGATTGCACACGACGAAGGATTTCGATGTTGCTGCTGCTCGCGTTTCCCCATAACTCACATCCATAGGTCCATATCGGTTTTAAAACTGTATTGTAAATAAGCACTTTATACTCCAGACTCAGGGGTGAGCGAGAGTTAATAATCCAGTGGATAGAATTAGCCTTCAGCTTGAGATGAGTCCTTTTAGCCACTATGTGGTTTCGCCAAGTAAGTCGCCTGTCCAGGTGGACCCCTAGGTAAGTGACATGATTGCTTTGTGGTATTTGTACGTTGTTTAAAGTCAAGGGCGGACAGTTACTCTTATTCAGTGTAAATGTAACTTGCTTACATTTTTGCTCGTTAACCTTTATTCGCCAGTTTGCGAGCCAATTGGCAACAGCTTCCATATGATTGCCTAGGAGCACAGTTGCTTGTAGAGGACACTTGGAGCGACTGATTATGGCAGTGTCATCGGCAAAAGTGGACATTATCAGGCGGTCGTTTGTAGGAATATCCGCGGTGTATAAGACATACAACATCGGGCCAAGGACACTGCCTTGTGGCACTCCAGCTTCGATTGCATGGGCTTCAGAAATGGTGGTGTTACATCGAACTGCAAACTTTCGATTATAAAGGTATGACTTAAGCAGTTTGTGTGTGCTTTGTGGGAGTAGCATTTGTATTTTATACATAAGACCATCTAGCCAGACGCGGTCAAATGCCTGGGCGACGTCAAGAAATATTGCAGCGCAATATTCCCTCTTTTCAAACGCTGTTCGGATTTCGGTTGTTATGCGATTTACCTGCTCGATTGTTCCATGTTTTTCCCTGAAGCCAAATTGGTGAAGTGGTATTATATTGCGGGCTTTCAGATGTGGGGAGATGCGCAGCATAAGAAGTTTTTCGAATAATTTCGACATACACGGTAGCAGGCTGATGGGCCTATATGAAGATGGCTGCGTTTTGTCCTTTCCGGGCTTTGGTATCATCACAATAGTCGACTTTTTCCATTGGTGAGGGAAATGACAATGTTTAGTGATTGCGTTAAATAGCATACAGATGCAAAGTACAGCACAATTTGGTAGCTCAATAATCATTTTTGGGGTTATTAAGTCGTGCCCTGGGGCCTTATTTGGTTGCAGTTGATCCTTAATTAATTTTGAAATTTCTTCAGGTACAAATTTCAGCGGCTCAAATTTTGACACATTGGGTACGGGTGGAAGTTGAAAATTATTAGTTGCGGGGTTTGGCCTAAAAACATTTTTTAGATGAGAAGCAAAGGTGTTTGCTTTTTCTGCGTCACTCCGAGCCCATTTGCCATTGTGATCCCGTACTGGCATTTCAGTCTCTATTGGCGCATTTAGCTTGTGGTGTGCTTTCCATAACGAGTGCTTTGTGCTAGTCGGTGAGAGCTTTTGGATGTACCGGTACTGTGCGTACTGTTCCTCGTTCTTGAGGCCTCTCGTCAGTGCATGTGTGGCCGCCTTGAGCAGTTGTTTTGATGCTGGTGATCTATGAGTCTGCCATATCCGTCGTAGGCGTCGTTTTTCCAAGACAAGCATTCCAATTTTCCTATTGGTTAAATTATATTTTTTATTTTGCACATAACCTTTCTGGGGTGTGGAAATGCTAGCGGCTGCTCTAAGTGTAGATTCAAGAGCGGCTATGGAGTTTTCAATATCGGTCGGCGTATCTAAATTTGGATCGAGGTCTATATGCGCACTGATATATTTTTTATACTTTAACCAATTTGTAGCCCTTGTCGTGAGCATATAGGGTGACTCTTTTTCTTGCGGCTGATGCCACAAGGTGAAAAGTACAGGTGAGTGGTCTGATGAGAGATCCGCAACTGATTCTGTACTAATAAGGCCGCGAGGAATTTTCCTTGTCACCGCAAAGTCAATCAAATCTGGGAACTTTTGCGGGTCTGCCGGCCAATATGTAGGCTTTCCAGGAGAAGCGTAATCGAGTTTGTTTCTTCTACATATAAGCGCGTTATATAATTGCTTGCCTTTAGGGTTGGACAAGCGTGAGCCCCAGTGAGGGTGCTTCGCATTATAATCACCTGCAGCAAGGAAGCGCTCTCCCAGCGAACTGAAGAAATCCATAAACTGTTTTTCTGTTATCGTGAAACGCGGGGGACAATAAACCGCGGACAGCGTAATATCACCTTGCTTTGTTTGTACGCATATTGATGTTGCTTCCAGATAATTCTCGGCAATTCCAGTCAAATGATGGTGTTTAGTCCGGTTTCTGACTAAAATACCAGTTCCGCCATGCGCCTTTCCATCTGGATGATTCGTGCAATAAAAGGTATATCCCGAAATGTCAAAATTATATCTATTAGTTAGGTGTGTTTCAGCAAGGAGCATTATGTCAATTTCCTTGTCCTTAAGAAATTTTGACAGCTCTAGTTTGTGGCGAGGAATGCCATTTGCATTCCAGAGGGCTATTTTAAGTAAGGTCATTATCTTGTTTGCTGAGTAGCAAGCAGGTTGAGCAGCGTATTTTGATTTCGCATGAGTTCTTGCATTGTGTTTTGCATGAAAGTCATGAAATTCATCATGCTTTGTTGCATCGACGCTATCATAGCTTCGATATTGGATTGTTCACCATACTGTGCATGGGGATGCTGTTCTTGCGGCGCAACTTGAGGTGCAGTTTTTGTAGGGGCACGGTTTTCTAAGCCTGATTTTAAGGCACTTGCAAACGAGACGCCATTGACGGTGTTTGATAGAACTGTTGGCGACGTGGCTCTTTTGGCGAAGAAGACGTCAGGATTCGTTTGGGAGGGTACAAAGGCATTCGGTACATTATGAGTACGTATGGAAGCCACGCGTTGGTTGATCCGGTTTTTTAACTCCTTATAGACTGGACAGCCTCTGTAGTTTGCTGTGTGATTTCCACCGCAGTTACCACATTTTTTTGCACGCGGGTCTTCTTTGTTTGATGTGCAAGTGGCAGAGACATGTAGCTCCCCACAAGCTACGCACACTGAGCGAAGCGTGCAGTAAGACCTAGTATGACCATACTCCTGGCAGTTGGTGCATTGTACAGGGCCATTTCTCTTATGCGGTTCTTCCACAGTTATCCTACGATGCAGCAGATATTGTAATTTATAAATTGGATACACATCGTTTTTGCCCAGAGGTTTGTTTTCAGGCTCGAGCTCAACTTTAAACATAGGTTGAGGGATTTTGTTCCTATTAAAAATATTCACAGCAGCTTTTGGATTGAAACCTTGTTCTTTAAGTGCTTCCAAAACTTCCACAGCTTCAACGCTTGGTTCGATACCTTTAATTACAATTTGTAGACCTTTTGCACTTTTAAGTTGGTATGTATAAAATTTTGTGTTTGTGTCATTCAGGTATTTGGACACTGTTCGAAAATCCTGTTCGGAATAAATTTGTACTTTAGTTTCGCGAATATTTCCCTTAGATAGAGGGATAATATGAAACTTATTACTACCGATTAGCTGTGTGAATTTTTTTACAAGAGCGCTTGGATTCTCTTCTCTTATAAAAATGGGCGGAGGTTTGGCATTAGTAGCTTTTGCAGCACCTTCAGAAATTTGGCTATTCACATCATCGGCATTGTCACTTAGCAGTGCAAATCTATTCGTACTGACTTGCTGAGTTGAGGTAAGGCGGTTTATTTTTGTCTTACTGCCCGTTGAATTTTGCGGACTAAGTTTTCTTTTTATTGTAACATAGCGGTCCATTCCAGTCTGTATGGCCGCATTTTTAGTTGTTTCGTTTTTCAACCTTTCTTTCGCTTTACCTTTGTTGCCAGTGCTTGCACTCAAGTTAATTTGTGCTTGTGCAGCAAGAATAGGCCGGGCTGTTGACACCGCTGTGCAGTCGGCAGGTACCGGTGTGTTTGTTGTTGTTGTTGGCGCGATAGAGGTGGTGAAACATGTCACTGTACTAGTTGTTGTTGCCGCTATATTTGGGGATATGTTATCGCTTACCGAATTTGATGTAAGCGTTGGGCGTGAAATGTGATACGGCACAGGTGAAGCGCACTCTTCACTCCAAGGCATCGGAGTCGTCAATGGTAAGTTTGGAGGACAAGTCCGCTGACCTGAATCTTGAGGGGGTTCGAGGGTGGTCGATGGATTGGGCTTTGCGCTTTCGCTGTCACTCTGGGACCGAATAGAGAAATATGCGTTGTTGCGTTGAACTGAAAGCCGGCGCTCATTTTGCTCGCGTTGCTTCTGGGCTCGGATTTCAGCTTGACTCATCGCTTTCTGTTTTCATTTGGTTTGTTTGTTTATTTTACTTATTTATTTATTTTTTTTTTTTTGTTTTATTAAATAGCACAATATTTAATGACTACGGAGCGAACTTAAAAACACGTCCGCACTCTTCGACTGTTCAATTAGAATTTAAGTAACGCAGAAGTTGAAAGGACGTTTTCTATAATAAATTTCGTTAAAAATAAGCACAGAAATAAAATTAATTTTGCAATGTTAATCGCTTTATTAACTGCAAGATATGGCTTAAAAAATGTACATAAATGTTGTCATGATTTTGATTTTACAGATGATATCGTCAGGTTAATGAGAAATGAACAAAATTGTAACGACGAAGAATCGCTTAGCGATGATAGTATTGATATAGATATAAATATTTAATGCGTTAAAAAAAATGTTTATAGATTAAATTATTTTACTATGAGTTCATTAAATGAATACTCTTTTGTTTGTTTGATACATACAGCGTCGGACAATAATAAAGCACCGACATTTTAATTCTTTGTAAATTATAACATAACATTTTAAAAATTTCTTTTACAAATGGATATTTTTCGAAGCATAGTTTGAAATTATTTAAGTTATTTAGTATTGTCCGACACTGTATATAGATATGATTCGAGTACTTATGTATTCTTAATGTGATCTCATTTTTTTTGTTTATGTAAGAAATTAATTTTTAAACTGTACATACATATGTATGTTTTTTACGTTTCTGGGCCGTTATCTTATCCATTAACGATTTAACTATACTTTAAAATAGGTAAGTTGGCGGCCCTTAATATGCTTTATGTGTTACACAACAAGTTTATTTGTTGAATAAAATATTAATTCTTTCCAGAGTTCATTGTTTTTCTATATCATTACTTATAGAAAATGTTTGCGTGTATACTTATATATTTATATGTAGGGAAAAAAATTTAGCTACCATTTTTAGCCACAACGACGATTTTTAGCTCTTTTTTAGCCCTTTTTTAGCCTGAATTTAGCTACCGCTAAAAATGTTTCGCGGCAACACTGGTATCAATTGCTCCCCGCTGCATCCCTTTTTCGATAATTCCGAGTCAGTTCTAAATTTGACAGATCAGATGTAGTTCGCTTGCATCGCATTTTTGATAGTTCCGAACCGATTCTAAAATCGATAGATATCCATTTTTCACTAATTCTATTTGTTTACAGTTATTTACACCCTTTCTTGAGACGTTTTCGGCAAAGATTACATTTTTTCTACATGTACATTAAAGCACTTACATTTCTTAACGAAAAATAAGCGAATATTTATGGTGCGATGTGCTGACGGCGTCTGAATCCAATTTCCAAATAACTGCGTTGGCGGTTTCAAAAAAAATAATAATGCTGATGGTTTAGCGACCTTTCTACTTATAATTCTACTTTCAATTTTAAAAATTCTTTTATTTTTTAAAATTGAGACTAAATTAAAAAATAATAATAATAATGAAAAATCGATTAGCCCAACTGCTACCCTGTCTACAATACGTTTGTATAGAGCTCTTCTGTGTTGGATATACAAAAAAAAACCCTCTTCAGTCCACCTTCGGCTGCGCTTTTTCCACAGTATATTTGAGTCGAATAGATAGTATATGTGTTCATATGGAATAGTAGCTTATGTCGAAAGCAGGGATGAAAAAGTAGGTACAATTGTACCTTTTTCCGACGTTTGCTGACCTAAAGGTGCATTAGGTACAATCACTATTTCTTAGGTTCAATCAGCTTTTGATCAGATGAATTTTTATTCTTATTTTTTTCCTTTACTGTGATAATATATTTACTTGTCGGCATGGGAAAAGTAGGGAAAAGTGGTAAAAAGGAAGAAATTAAGAAAATCGTATTATGTATTCTCCTAAACATTTTACATTGCATTTAGAACAGCCACTACGAAAAATTAACACTTTACTTAGCTATCCTAAAATTCGTAATTGTTGTTATATTTTTTATATTCGAAATTGGAATTAATTTCTTCCATAAAACGTCATTGCGCCCTAGGCCGATGTACTCCCCTCTTGAATTACGGTGTGAAATCTACAAACGCTCTACCTTTGCAATTGCTGGAATGCATTTTTTAATATATTGAAACCATAAAAGCTAAAGTTCCCCGAATATGATAACATTTTTAACTTTTCTATTAATTTTATTTCCCCATACAGTCCTAGATTTATTCAAATTTATAGTTTCTGTAGTTGAGGGCCTCAAATTGAGGCAATAGCTATTTGACCCATATTCGCTATTTAATTTCTCGAATATATTTAAACTGCTTTCGAATATACCTACTTACGGCAATTCCCGTTATTTTCTCTAGACTTGCTGCAGCTATTAAAGGGAATCGGATAAATTAGCAGACTTTTCCTGTTGTTTTATAAAAAGCTGTAAAAAAAAGTAAACTTCGCAAAGTATGTTTTTGGTCTATTTCGCCAATATTTTTCAGTAGGCAATACTAGATAAAAACAAAGCTTCTCCAATTCCCATTAGACTAAATTCTGGATGTAGATATAAGCTCAGTTAAAAGAAGGTAATCAAGTTTAAAGTACATCCACCTTTTGTATTTATATTTAAAAAAAATATTAAAAAACTGCGTACGAATGATTTAACTTTTTTTAGGTAGGTCTCATTTAGGTGTATTTATTTTATGATATTAGGTACAATCTGAAATTTTTATTTTTCATCCCTGGTTTTACTCACTGCTTCCGAGCCGTTGAAGAACTTTTGGCAAATAAACGTGCAAGAAATAGTTCCGATACTAGCAAGTCAATATTCTTATTAAGTCTCATCAAAAAATTCCTTGCCGTTCAAAGAATAAAGGGAATGCCGCATTATACTAAAGCCAGCTTCCCGACAGTGATCGGACGTCTACCACATTGTGGTAGATCTGCCACTTTTTTGAGCATCCACCATATCTACCACACAAGGTCTGAAATCTACCACATATTCGCGTTTTTGAATACCTAGTTTTATTTTTGCTCGACATAATTTTCTTAATTTTAAGAGCAAAATTGTCCAACACTAAACACTATATGGTGACAAGAATGATATAATACAAGATCCCGCACTCCCGGCGGCGATGAAATTTCTCAAGTAAAAGTAAACAAAGCCGAATGGGAGGATCAAATAAACTGTAAAATAGTAAATTTTCTCAATAATAAATTTTTCGACAGGAAACGTGGTTTCATTACGGTAAATTTTAAAATATATGATTTATAAAATAAATTAATAGCGAAAATTAAAACAAACGGCGATTTTTGTGAAAGTATTAGCAAATTTACATTTACTTGAGAATTGTCAAAATCGGCAAATCACAAGTAGCGGTTTCTGTAACGTGCCATATTTGTTCGCTACATCGTGATGTGATAGAATGAAACGCTGACAGCACTCCGCAAGGTTGCACAAAAATGTATGCTCGAAAAATATTTTGATATCGAAGGAACCGCTTTACACTGTCAAGGAAAAAATTGCCAAAGCTCAATGCAACTTCAATTTTAGCACTTTCTTATACTAAAATTAATTTTTTTTTGAGTCTAATTAAAAAGTTTGCAGTTTAGATGAAACCTTAAGGAATTTCTTTAATTTGTGTACAAAGTTTAACCCAAAAACCTGAGATTTACCACATTTTTTTGAAATCTACCACATTTTTTCCAGATTCTACTACACAGAATTTGTTTAAGTCCGATCGCTGCTTCCCGACATTAGCTACTATTCCATACGAACACAGATATGTACTTGAATAAATCTATCTTCTATCTATATTAATAAAAATGTTGTGTTCGTATGTCACGGTCGTCAAAACTCGAGAACGGCTGAACCGATTTGAATAATTTTTTTTTTGTATTGTTCGGTATAATACCAGAACCAATAATATCGCAAAAAATTGGAGGGTTGCCACCTATTTGAAAATTTTTAAACCCAATTATATTGATAAAATAAATATATTGTTACAATATGGGTATCAAATTAAAGAGTTTTTAGAAAGATGACTGCTGGAAATAATTTTGACGAGGGTTGCCACCTATTTGAAAATTTTAACTCAGACAAATTGATAAAATAAATGAATTATTGCCATGTGGGTGTAAAACTATAGAGTTTTAAGAAGGCGTACAGCCGAAAATATGTTTGAAGAGTGTTGCCACCTGTTTGAAAATTTAACTAAAGTATATCGATAAAATAAATGAAATATTACATTATGGGTATCAAATTAAAGAGGATATCTGTTGGAAATATTTTGGAGAAGGGTTGCCACCAATTTTTAAATTTTAACTCAGTTAAATTGATAAAGTAAATTAAATATTGCTATATGGATATCAAACTAAAGAATTTTAAGAAGGCTTACAGTCGAAAATATTTTAAAGGAGGGCTGCCACCTGTTAAAAAATTAAGCGCAATTTTATTGATAAACTAAATGATATATTACAATATAGATATTAAATTCAGAGTTTTAAGAAAGATAGCGCTGGAAATATTTGTGAGTAAAGTTGCCACATCTTTGAAAATTTAAACTCAGTTATTTTGATAAAATAAATGAAATACGGTAATTTGGGTATCAAACTTTAGATTTTTAAGAAGGCTTATAGCCGAAAATATGCCTGAGGAGGGTTGCCACCTGTTTGAAAATTTAACTCAATATAATTGGTATCAAATTTAAGAGGTTGAGGAATGAAAACTTTAGGAAATACTTTTGTGCAGGATTGCCACCTATTTGAAAATTTTAAATCAGTTATATTGATTAAACAAATGAAATATTGCAATGTAGGTAGCGAACTAAAGAGTTTTTAAAAGTCCTACAGTAGAAAGTTTCTTGGAAGAGGGTTGCCACCTGTTTGAAAATTTATCTCAATTAAATTGGTAAAATAAATTAAATGTTACAATATCGGTACCAAACTAAAGGCATTTAAAAATCTTGATTTAGAAATCTATATTTATATATAAAAAATTTTGTGTTCCTTTGTCACGGTCATCGAAATTCGAGAACCGCTGAACTGATTTGAATAATTTTTTTTTGTATTGTTCGGTATCATAGCAGGATCATTTATATTACAAAAATAAATATATTTGAGGAGGGTTGCCACCTGTTTGAAAATTAAACTAAATTTACATAATTGATAAAATAAATGACTTATTAAAATATAGGTATTAAATTAAGGAAGTTTAAGATAGATGATTGTTGGAAATATTTTTGAGGAGAGTTGCCACCTTTTTGAAAATTTTAACTCGAAAGCAGTATGTTGCACCAATGTATTTTCAATATAAAGCGATAAAATAAATAAACCAACGAAAAATTAGTCCCTTGTCAAATATGTTTGATTTATTATTATTTTTTTTATGGATATGTACAAATGTAGAGCGGGTACGGACGATGTGTGGTGGCTGACGGCCGTTCCTGGTTGAATACGGGAAAATAAGTACCCGCGCTCCTTTCAATAGAATTGAGTTCAACCTCAAAGCAGTAAAACTGTTTGGAGGGGAAGTTAAAAAATAGTTAATTTGGCGGGAAAAGTTTATGACAGTTTCTAATAAATACATATGTACATTAGAGTGGTCCAAAAAAATAAAGTCGCAGTTTTAATGCCGGCACACCCTAGGATTGATCCATATCGAATAAACATACCCCTATTTTTTTATTTTGAAATCAAAAAATATTTAGGGAGTGCTCAAAGCGTTCAAAGTTTTCCATGTATTTTATATGGAGAAAAAACAATTTTTCGTAGAAATGGTATTGATGAAAATCAATATTTTTCGACCGGAAAACTATGGTTCTCTTCAGGAGACTAATATCCAATTATTTATTTAACCACTTTTTATGATTAAAGATTTTTTATTGGTCCCCCCATTGCATTTTCTAAGGGCTTTGGAGGACCTATAAAATATAGTTACCATGAAAAAATTGTTAAAGAATTCTACACTATTTCTAAGAAAATATGTTTTTTTCCATATAAAATACATGGAAAACTTTGAGCGCTTTGATCACTACCTAAATTATTTTTTATTTCAAAATGAAAAATATGGGTATATTTTTTTCGGTATATAACAATCCTAGGGGGTGGCGGGATTAAAAATCCGACCTTATTTTTTTACATACATTTTTGAACCACTTTAGTGTACATGTATGCGTACGTATGTACCTATATTATTAAGCATTAGGGTGGACCGTTTTGGATTGATTAAATAAATGAAATATTGCAATGTGGGTATCAAACTAAAGAGTTTTACGAAGACTTACAATCGAAAATATGTTTGAGGAGCAATATGGGTGCCAAACGAAAGGTATTTGAAAAATGGAATGAAATTTGGAAATATTTTTTATTATCATCTATCTAAAAGTAAAGACTGAAAATATTGAAATGAAATGAAATATTACATAACTGGTTCCAAACGAAAAGTATTTGGGAAAGCTTTACTACGGAATTTTTTTAAATCTTTCCACTTATTCAAAATCCGAACATTGTAAATAAATATAGAATTTACAACATCTTATCAAACGAAGAGCTGGTACACAAATTACTTAATGTAAAAAATTCATAAACAAGTAATTTTTAAGCAAACAACACACCGACTCCACTTCTCATATAAAAGTTTAATAGTACCGTTAATTTTTTCATGATCCAATGATCGGATCTAAACCAAATTAGTATGGGATCACCTGGAAATCGGTTGACGTGGTCCAAAGTTATGCGGTAACATGCATAAAAAAAAATCCGACGAATTGATAACCTTCTCCTTTTTTTGAAGTCGGCTAAAAACTACTGAAACAAATAACAAAATGATAAAAGAGCACCGAAAACAAAAAACAATCGCATGAAAGCTGTTTAAAAAATACTTAATGAAAACATAAAATTGTTGACACCATTCCCTAGCATTATAAATCAGTCAACTTTTAATCGTAAGCAATTTCGTTTGGGGTCGCCAAGGCCTACTACGTATATTGCGAGTAAAGAAATTTTGAATAACATGAGATAATATTATTATGATTATGATTATCATTAATATTGTGAACTCCTATTCCCAATCAAGGATTCCCAAATTAAAGCGAAAGCAGAAGAGCATTTACGATCGCATGATGCAAATGTTAAGATAATAAGAGCTGCAGAACTGAACCATGAAGGAACATTTTTTTTACAAGAGCGTGTAGTTTCTGGCGTGTGCCGATGACATCGACATCAACGGTAACAAAAATAGCGAAGTCTCTTCTGCCTTTTCCAAGCTGGATAAGGAAGCAAAGCGAATGCGCCTGGTGGTAAACGAGGACAAGACGAAGTATCTCCAGTCACCGCGTTCGCGCCTTGGAACCTACGTCTCTGTTGACAGTTATAATTTCGGGAAAGTGGAGAATTTCATTTACTAGGGAACCAGCACTATCACCGATAAAAATATCAGCATGGAAAATCCACGCAGAATTACTCTTGCCAACAGGTGCTGCTTTGGACTGAGTAAGCAATTGGGGAGTAAAGTCCTTTCTCGACGTACAAAAACCGCACTCTATAAGTCACTCATCATGCCCGAGCTGTTATATGCCGCAGAAGCTTAGACAATGATAAAATTTTATGAGGCGGCTCTTGGAGTATCCGAGAGAAAGATCTGACGGAAGATATACAGGCTTCTACGCATGGGCGACCATTTTACCATAGACGATGGAACGATGAGTTGTATGAGCTTTACAACCAAATGTACATAGTGCAACGAATGTATATAGAGCGGCTCCGCTGGCTTAGACATGTCGTTCAATAGGAACCGAAGTTTCAGGTGTAAAAGAATTCAACTCGCAAGCCGATGGTGGTAGCAGACGAATAAGCACCCATGGCAATGGAGAGACCAAGTTGGCACAGAGAGAAATGACTGGCGTTCTTTGTGGAGCTCGGCCAAAATGGCTTAGGCGGTTACAAAGCCAAAGTAGAAGAAGAATATGCAAATGATAAATGACGGAGTTGGGGACCATTTTCTTGGATGCGCCAGGAGGAACTTGCAAAATTTTCCTTATCAGATGGATTCTGGCAACGGTTCGATCAAAAAATTACATTACCTTAGCCATCGCTTCGTCTGGAATTGCTGCGACATTATTATTGTGCGAACATTGCCAATTCAGCTCTTTAGCTGCCATTGAACATATAAATCATCAAAACTCCCACGTGCAATATTTCCAGAGCATCCGGTATGAAAAAAGTTCACCAAAAAATTAAATTCATTGTTTGGGATGAGTGCACCATGGCACATAAAAACTCGTTTGAGGCTTTTGATCCATTGTTGCGGGATTTGCGTGGAAACGTTCAACCATTCGGGATATTGCTCGCAGGAGATTTTACGAAAACATTGTCTGTAGTTTCTCGATTAACACGAGAGATACATGCTTGCCTGAAGTAGTCAACATTGCGACAAGACGAACATACATACACTGCAGCTGAAGTATTCGCGGGACAATAACTGGACATTGGGAACGCAAAGCTGCCAGTCAATGAGAGATTAAGACGAATTTTATGGCCTGATAATTTTTGTAAATTCGAAACATCGAAAGGAGAACTGATCGAAAGAATGTTTCTTTATTAAGAAAATTAATTTTAGGAATCACAATTGACTCAGTGAACGGGCTATTCTTGCTGCGAAGAATAAGGTGGCCTATCAACTAAATAATAGTCGTATTGACACCAGTCGTTGCTTGAGCTGATCAGCTCTTTTACTAGACTGCCAGACCACTTGCTCACTGTGATGAGTACCACTAATGTTATTCAATCCAGCATTCAACGTGAGGAAATAGCATATACGTCGATAAACACCGTTGTGGAAAAAGACCATCCAATGAAATTTTTGAACTCGATTAATCTTCCAGGGAGACCTCACATACTGAAATTAAAAATAGGTTTGACAGTTATCATGTCGCGGAATATTAATCAGCGAAAACTCTACAACCGAATGAGACTCGCAGTTAAGAAATTGATGAAGAACGTAATGTAAGAAAAGATTTTAACGTGGCCTTTCAAAGGTGAAGAATTCCCATGATTCCATTTAATGATGATGATTCAATTTAAAAGATTTGAATTCCCAATTCGATTGACATTCGGAATCACAATCAATAATGCTCCAGGTCGAACTTTGGAAAAGTATGGTTTAGATTTAGATGCGGATTGTGTCTCAGATGTTGCGTGTTCCTGTGTCGGCAAACCAGATATCCTCGATATCTATGCAGAGAAAGGAAAAATAACAAATATTGTGTGCACACGAGTACTTATTACATACCCAAACACATATCAAACGTATGCTTTGTTTCGTTAATAATTTATCGTCCATATAACAGAAATATGCCACAGCAAAGCGTGGCAGGGTACAGCTAGTAATTTATAAAAATTACTCCAAAATAAATGTCTCAGTTCGCTTCTTTCCTTAAACCAAAATTGTTTAATCGCACGCAAAAAGTATAATTTTAATTAATTAATAATCCACGAACTAGTAGATATGGAATTATAAAATTAGTTTTAAATAAAAGACAAATCTATTTCGTGTATATATGTGTCAAAACTATGCAAATCGGTGCACGCGTTTAAGCATAATAACCAAAGAAAAAAACTATTCAATTCTTAACCCAGTCCATTTCCAATGTGCTCAGCGAGGTGCTTTGTTTTTGCTAAGTTGGATATATTTTGGTTTAGAAACAAAATACTGCCACTTTCCATTCTGTAATGCACTCATTGCATGTTGCACTAGTGAACAATTGGTCTGTTTCTTTGAACTGCGGACAAAAACCTATAGAACTGTCAAACGACAATTTTGCTCTCTCAAGTGAGAGTTAAAGGTGAAGATATGGAAGTGTACGGGAATGCAGAAAGCACTTTTTTCAGCAAAAACGTCAGTCGTGATTTGGCTGAAAGATCACTAAATAATTATTAAAATCTATACAATTAAAAATAATTGCAGATATATTCAAATATTTCGTTGCTTACTTCCATTTTTTAACAAATGTAAGGTTCTTTGCGTTCACTACGTTCTGTTTTTGTTTACAAATGCAAGCCTGTTTCACTCTTTTCATGAATTCGCCAGAAGAAAAACTCTGGACTAAACTCAGTAACTTCTGACTAGGAAGAGTTGCTCAGTTACTCTCTCATAAGTGCTCCCAGTTACAGGTTGTTTGTCTATAGAAACAAGTATATTCTCGATACTTTTCGTTCGATACCAAGTTATTTTGGTATAGATACTTTTGAACCAAGTAATGAGTAGGTGCCGAAAAAGAAATGCTATATCGAAAGCTGATACTAAGGCAAATTAGTGTTAGGAAATTTTTTTCTTTGTTCGCCCAATTGTTCGAGTTAAGGAGTGGACTAGATGAATGTTCAGTACAGACGTTTTAAAGCGACCCCGTGACATGACATGCGCTTAATGCTCGTTTTGATATACAAATTTAAGATTATCGTTAATTTCTTCATGACTCGATGATCGGATTTAAACCAAATTAATGAGGTAAAATCTTTTATTAAAATTGAATAAAAATAGAATTATAGAAATCGGTTTACGTAGTCCACAGTTATGCGGTAACATACTTCAAAAAAGAAAAACAAATATTCCGGCGAATTGGTAACCTTCCTTGTTTTGTGCAGTCGGTTAAAAAAATTAAAAGAAAAAACATTTCCGTTCGAGATTTTTTGGTAAAATTTAGATTAAATTAACATATGGGTGATTCCACCGTCACGGGTGGGACATTTGAACAGAAAAAATGTTCTTTCTTGTTTAAATTTAAGTATAAAGTACTCAACAATTCTACATTTTTATAAAGCTATACCTAATTGACTATTATATGAGTCATTACAAAATACGAAACAAATTCCAGCTTACTCTCATATTGAAAAAATTTGAGTTTTTTTTCTGCCACGGGTGGGGCAAATAAAATAACCTGCTTTTTGGAGCAGATATATTTTACGGAAACTCTGCGAATTTATTTCACTTCTCTGTGTGAACTTGATGTCTTATAATAAAACAAAGAAGCACGAATACAAACAAAGCAAAAACTACAACAAAAAATATTGCTTTATTATAAAAAAAAAAATCCGAAATTCCTCTGTCAGGCGTGGGACAACGTTTGTCGCGGGTTTTTTATATGAAAAAGGAGCTTTTAGTGTGGTCCATATTAAAGATTAGTTATTAAAAAATATAAGAAGCCAAGTAGGGATTCAATTCACTCACGTTTTATCTAAGGATAAGTGCCTTTTATATAAAAGAAACTGCCTAGCACCTTCAGCCAAAAAAATTATTAAAAAGCAACGCGATTTCCTAGCATCTTAAAATTTTCACTTTTATATACTTAAATTTAATGTTCTATAAAACTTTAAAATTTTTGGGTGTAACTGTTAAGGTTTGTTGAATTTTTATAATTTTTGTACAAAGTTTTAAATTTGGATTAATGTGGTTCTGGTTATTTAATGTGCTAGACTTTTATAAAAAAACGATAAACAGTAAATACATAATCTAGATAAAGCACTCACACCATTTAATATACAACACAATTTTATTAAAAGCAGATGAGTTCTACTATTTATTTTTCTTACCAAACACTTTATTATGAATCGCAAATTTTTTGACAGTCCTTTCAACACAACCTACATTACACTCATTCAAAAAATTTACTTAGAACTTGGATTTCCAAACGTAAAAAATGTAATAAAAATGCATTTATAGCTTTAATTTGTTATTTTTTTTGCTTGATTCATGATTTTTACAAATGTCTTACCCACACATTTGTTAGTTTTATAAAGAAAATATCGATATTTTTTATCGATTTTGTTATCGAAATTTGTATCGATACTGTTGATGATGATTGATTTTGTTATCGATATTTTCCCAACATCGATATAATAAACGCTATTTTTATCGATATTTTAATCGATTTTTTTATAGTTGCTGTAATCGATTTTGTTATTGGTATTTTATTGATTTTGTCATCGATTTTGCTATCGACATTATTAACGATTTTGTTATCGATAATTTTATCGATTTTGTTATCGATTTTAATAGCGATATTACTATCGCTTTTCATATCGATATTTTTTTCTTAGTGTGTGCTTTCGTATTTGACTTGGATGTGCTCATAACTATACCACGTATTCTACGTTTAAATTTAGCGGCAGTGTCTCCGATATAACCTACAGACCAAGACGAAGGCGCTGGACTGTTCCTTTTTTTTGTGTTTCTATAATCAAATGGCCGCTGTGGTGTAGTGGTAAGCAGTGCGCGCTTCCACTGCGCAGCACCTAGGTTCAAGCCCTGGTCAAAGCAACATCGCAAAAAAAATTAGAAAAAACGTTTTTTCTTAACAGCGGTCGTCCCTCGGCAGGCAATGGCAAACCTCCGAGTGTATTTCTGCCATGAAAAACAGCTTCTCATAAAAATACAATCGCCGTTCGGAGTCGGCGTAAAACTGTAGGTCCCTCCGCTTTGTGTGACAACATTAAGGCGCACGCCACAAATCGGAGGAGAAGCTCGGCCAAACACTAACATATATGTAAGCGCCAATCTGTTTTTGTTATAATCAAATTTAATAGTATCTTATTAGCAATTAACACGGACACTTTTTCGAACTTCGGGCTCACCCCTAACAATATAACTTTCCCGAATGAGTAATACCTCGTCGATAGTCTTCTAAGTCTAAATGTTAAGCAAATTAATAAGTATGTTAATATGTTAGATAGAATTATAGATCTAATCTTTGTGAGTGACAATATGTATAAATTGCAGTATTGAGGAATGTTATTGTCCTATGTCTCGGTCTGGCATACATCATCTGCCACTAATTCTGAAATTTGAATTTTATAAATTTTTAAAATCTGCTCCTGTTAAGTAAGTTATCTTTAATTACAAGTCTTGTGATTTCGGTAAGCAAGTTTTCCTTGCTCAATTGGGATGAATTACTTTCAGCGCAGGATGTTTCTAACTGCTATCATTCTTTTAAAACGGTGTTAGTGATTTATGTAGGAAATATGTGCTATTTTGAAAAATAATCCACATAAGCTACCATGGTATAATCATAGCAGGCGCCCCTAGCAACACGCAACATATAGTTGCATGCCCGCCCACTGCCGGGTTTGGCTGTTTACGCATTGCATGTGTTACTCCTCCATTTTGTATACTTTTAGGCCCTACTGCTTTTCATTTAGAGAATTAGCGACGACAATTTAGCGTAGCGATTGTCAGAATTCCACTGCTGGTCATAAGTATGTCGCTAAACAAAAAAAAAAACATAATAGGTTCTTTCCCGTACGCAACGCGGGATCCCGCGGGTGCCCAAAACAGCCCAGAAATCATTCGCGTACTCAACAAAATGGGTAATAGAGAGCGAAAATTAGAACGTATTGGATCGTATGTGTCTTCTTCTTCCTACCCGAAACAGCCCGGACTTTTTCTCCTGGTAAAAATGGATAAAGTGTCAAAGTGCATATCAGCTGTTTTGTGTTTACATGTTGCCTGCATTTACTTGGTGCTTTTAAGGAATAGTGAATGGCCTGTTGATGTATTTTCAATTTGTGTATACTTAAAATCAAATTTGTGAAATAAAAATTTAATTTGCGAATTTTTGCATTGGAGTAACAAAAGCAAAAACAACATGATTCAGCTGTTTCTCAAATTCCGGGCATGAAATGTGTTTTTTTTGCGTTCCTGTACTTCTGGACTATGTTCCACTTTTGAGAGCAAACTTTTCGCTTATTCTCTAATTACCGGATCCGGGCCCGATTGTTAAGGAAAGAACCTAATATAACAATATTGTGAAATTTACAAAGGGCAGCAGCCTACCGGATATCCGAGTCCGACTCTTATTTTTTACATGGTATCCGGAATCCGGTTATCCGGCAAAATCTCTATCCGGCACATCCCTAGTGGTAGCTATTTTTAACTATTTCCTTTGGCAGTAACTAGCTACTTTTGAAGGATGATGGCTGCAAAATAGTGAGAACTGGTTTCCTATGCAGTAGATGTCAACTAACTTGTAGATAACTACTTTTGGACATAAAATATCAATAAGAAAAAAAAAATTTTTTTTGTTTTTTTTTTACTTATTCTGTTGTAGGTGGCCCCATATTCGAACACCGTCAGACATAACTTCAAAATGATAATATGTATAAAACTTTGATCTTCCTTTTATTTCCTCTGAATTCGAAAAAGAATTTGTGAAGTGCGCAAAAAAATGTATTCAAAGTAATTTTTGTCTGAGGATTTTTAAATAGAAACTAGTAAAGAAAACAAACTCCCGATAAGTCTGCATGACTCCTGCACGAATTTACAGCTAACTTAAAGATAGTTTTGTCATAGCTAATTAAATGTTAGTTATTTATCGAACTCCCGCAAAAAAGCTAACTAGGAGTTAGTAAATTTAATCAATTGATACATTTTTTCTGCAGGGTATATATAAGTATGTACATTCGGGTGATCCAAAAAAAGTAAAGTCGGAAATTTAATGCTCTCACCCCTAGGATTGTTCTATACCGAAAAAAAGTATACCCCTATTTTTTTATTTTAAAATCAAAATATATTTAGAGGTCGCTCAAAGCGCTCAAAGTTTCCTATGTATTTTGTATGGGGAAAAAAGACTTTTCGTAGATATGGCATAGAATCCATGGAAATCAAAATTTTTCAATCTGAAAGCTCTGCTTCTCTTCAGAAGACTTCAGAGAATAATGCCCAATTGTTTATTTAAACATTTTTTAATTTTAACTATTTTTTAAGGGTCTCCGAAATATCCCAAAAAAAATCAAATATACAAACAGAAATATACAAAAGAAAAAAAGAAAAAAATAGTTTAAATTAAAAACCGTTTAAATAAACAATTGGGCATTATTCTCTGAAGTCCTTTGAAGAGAAGCAGAGTTTTCAGATTGAAAAATTTTGATTTTCATGGATTCTATGCCATTTCTACGAAAAGTATTTTTTTCCCCATACAAAATACATGGGAAACTTTGAGCGCTTTGAGCGACCTCTAAATATATTTTGATTTTAAAATATAAAAACAGGGGTATACTTTTTTCGGTATAGAACAATCCTAGGGGATGAGAGCATTAAAATTCCGATTTTACTTTTCTCCCATACATTTTTGGACCACCCTAATGTACATACAATTTGTGGCATGCAAACATGTCCATTTACATATATATGTATATATGTACATATGTACATATGTACTCGCATAACAACTTAATAGCTTTGGTTACGGCCGCATCAATTTTTAATTGGGCAAAGTTGTTTTCCGATTAAACGATGCCGTAAGCTACATATGTATGTACGTGCATAAGTACGGCGCACAGTGCACCGAACTCATACAAGTAAGGGACAAAAATAGGATTGAAATGTTGGATACGTTGAAACTTTACTACTCAAAGAATCGTATCGAGGTTATTTCATAAACGCAATCGGTTTTTCGTACCGGCTATCAATTTTGAAAAAAGCTCTTTTTTCCTTCTTTGCTATGGAGATAAAAAGGAAATAATTATGACATGTACAATTATACAGAAACATATTGATAAAGCCGTCTGTAGAAAAAAACGCCACTTCCCTAAAATTAAAAAACTTAAAGGAAAATATGAATGGACAATACTGTATTATATAATACTTTTATCGGAACCCCTTAATGTTTTGTTTCTTTGTTATAAGCTTCATCGAGATGAGACTATATCTGACCATAGGAAATGAGTCATTAAATCTTTATTGAGATGTATGGACTCGTCTAGTTTTTCTAGTGTGAGGAAAGGAAATTTTGTTTTATATTTCATATAACTTGTGTATACTTTAATTTAATGGTCAGCCCACTCCCAAATATTTTCAAATCAAAACCATATTAAACATCGTCTGACATTCATATTGTAATACATATTTAAATTACCTAATTCTCTTAATATAAGTTGCATCCTACTTTTGAAATAGGTGGCAGCTTTCAAATGAAACCAAAAAGTGTGTATGTATTCCAAGCCACTAGATTTCGACATGTTTGTCCACCTTCGGTGTACTGTGCGGAGCGATGGAGTTAAAAGGGCGATCTTACCAATGTAGAGGCAAATATTGTTTGCAACTGTTACGTAAGTATTTCCAACCATATGAATGCAACGACAGTTAATTGAATTTATTTTTTATAATTACTTCATTTAATCAAAAGTAAAAAAAATACCTGAGCGCTTTGGGCGGAGTAATCTATTAGGAAACCGAAAAATGATGGTTTGAGATTTGAAGCATTTATTGTACATAGCTTGCAGGTAACCTCCGAACTAGTGAACGAAATTTCTAGTTGAGTACTAATTCTTTATCGTCAAAAACTAACCAGTCTGATAGTAACTAGATCCTCACCAGACCAAAGGCAACGAAATGTGGTAGTTTACAAAACATACATACATAAATACATTTTACAACATTGTACAATTGTTGTTTGAAAGTACGCCAGCGTCATTATACATTTACTCCATCCCTAAAAACATTTAGTAAGTTCCAATATGAGTCCGGTTTACAGGATCTGTCAGAACTTACAGGAAATCGTTCCTAAGGATGAACCGATACCATGCACTTGGAAGTAGTATCGAAAGAAAGTATCGATACCTGAAAAATATTGGACCTAAAGTATCGATACCTACTCATATCGATACTTTTGGCGAAGCAAATTCCTTAAAAATTACCTTTTTAAGTCATAAGTTAACTTTTACCTACGAATAATAAAAGATAATAATTTAGCAAGTGAAAATACATAAATATAACATTACATGGCAAAACTATGCGTTTAATGATGAATGGTATTTAATACAGATAATTCATTGGATTACAGAAAAGTCACGTTAAAAAAAATTATACATAAAATATTTCAGAGAAAAGTCTTCTCTTGTTGTACTTCCCAATTTTTTCAAATATTTTGTCAACAACTGATTTCTTGTTGCGGTTTTAGTTGCCCCCATGATACAATAATTTTTAGAAGGTAGTTTCACTTCACTTTTTTTTAATCTGATGTTGGAGAAGGTAATAAGAGCTGCAGAACTGAACCGCTCATCAACAATTTACTACAAGAGCGTGCAATTTTTGGCTTATGCCGATGAAATCGACATCATCGATAACAAAAACCGCGAAGTCTGTTCTGCCTTTTCCAAGTTGGATAAGGAAGCAAAGCGAATGGGTCTGGTGGTAAACGAGGACAAGACGAAGTATCTCCTGTCATCAAACAAACAGTCAGCACATTCGCGCCTTGGC
>NW_023458563.1:34395611-34403685 GCF_013731165.1 Rhagoletis pomonella
AAAAAAAGAAGAAGTTTCACTTCTTCTTAAACGCCATGTTAGCTATCTGACAGAAAACGTGTTTCGTATTTTTTGTTGTACCAACTCTTAAAAAAAACGTCCAGCTTTTGACGTTGGAAATATAAAACAAAGGAAAGCCAAACATATGAGTAGAGAAATTTTCTAATATTTTTTAATAATTTTCTTCATTAAAAATTAACTGTAGCTTCCGTGGATATTGCAACACACGGAATAGATGTAAGGATACAGCTATAAGAGCCGCCGCACTCCGCCGTGGTGTGCAATGGATCTAAAATATCTGATTAGGCAAAAATGTATGTATTAAATACGTATACTGTTACGCAAAATTGAGCGTACTTCTCTTTTTTTGTTAATATTCGCAGTGTTTTAGATGCTAAAATCGTTTTGTTAATTTTGTATTAAAATATATATTTTAGCAAACCCCATTTAAATCCAAGAATGAAACAGTGTACGAAAATTAAGAAAAATCTGCACGTTTTCAGCAAAATCGGGAACTTTTTAATACGAATTTCTAAAAAGAATTCAGGTATGCAGTTTCATAGCCCATTAAATTTTAGTATAATAATGTGCGAATTTCAAATGTCTAAAAATTCGCGTTAGTTTTTGAAATTTTTTTGACTGTCCTTCGCATTTTTTTTTCATATAAAAAAAATCTGAAAATTTTTTATATAGAAAAAATTCGTAGGACAGTCAGCGAAAAAAGTTATTAAAATAAATGTTAAGCAACCTTTCAACACGTGCTAATATGTGGTGAAGTCTGTTTAGCCCATTTACATATCTAGCAATGTTGCTATAGGCAACATTTAGCTTCTTTTTAAACACATGGTCACAATTTCCATAAATCTCAAAGCCATAAAGCAGCGTAGGTATTAAGTACGCTTTGGCTAAAAGTAGTTTTATGTTTGAAAGTATGTTCACATATAAATATTATCTCAATCAAAGCACGTTTTTTAATCGCTCCGTTTACACATGGCAAATCTCAGATTATTAGACGTCAAATTTGTTGTGCTTGTTATTCTCACATCTCAAGGAAAAGTTATGTTTCTTCTCTGAGCCACCGTGATCACCTTTTATTAAAAATACCTTTACAAACTTCTTTTCCTTACTAGCCTCCATTTTTGTTTACTTTTACATTTGGCATTTCTCCTCTTCTTCGCAAAAACAATCGATAAAACTAGGTTGGACACCGAAAAGTTATCGGCTAAATCTGAGATTATTTTATAATTACAGATTAACCAGGGACGAATTTTGTATGCCTAATCTCTTTTTCTAATTACAGATTAGGGAGTTAAGCTCGAAAATGAGGATAATCTACTTATATGTAAACCTAGTATAACCCTAGAATGGTAAACATGGGCTGTGAGGCGCAACAATTTTTTGTTTTTGCGATATTTCCAGATCGTTCTCTCATATCAAAGCGTGGGTTCGTGCCAACTCAGTTAAGTGTTGTATAAGCTTCTGTGCAGTACGTGTTTTATTTAGCGCCATTGTGTTGCCAAAAAATTAATATGTGTGTCACCTATGAGGCAATGTTTACCAATAAAGGTATTTTTATTATATAGGTAATTTTTTCATAGCAACATTTTTTCTAAGTGGGATATTCTTTTTAACCGACTTAAAAAAAAGGAAGAGGCTATCAGTTCGTCGGAATATGTTTTTTTTATGTATGTTACCGCATAAATTTGGACCACGTACCGATTTCGATAATTCTTTTTTCACCAGAAAGGTGGTACCGTACTAATTTTGTTTAGATCCGATAATTGAATCGTAAAGGAGTTAACGTTAATCTTAAATTTTTATATGAGTATTGAAGTCGGTTTTGTTTTTTGCTTAAAAATTACTTATTAACATTTGGAAAAATCTTAAATCGAGCAAAAAATAGCAAATTAAAGCTTTAAATGCATTTTTATTAAATTTTTTTACGTTTGGAAATCTAAGTTCTAAGTAAATTTTTTGAATGAGTGTAATGTAGGTTGTGTTGAAAGGACTGTCAAAAGATTTGCGATTCATAATTAAAGTGTCATCTGCTTTTAATAAAATTGTGTTATATATTAAATGGTGTGAGTGCTTTATCTATATTATGAGTTATTATTAAGCAGTATTGGTTTTGTCCCACCCGTGACAAAAAAAGCTAAAAGTTATTATATTTAATTACAGAAGTTGAAGTTGTGTTTTGTGTTTATTACATAATGTTATCATTTCATTGCAAATGTTCCCACATGTTTCAATATAGTTAGATAAGAGTAATTTTACCGTGAAACATGGCCCACCCGTGACAGCTAGGACAGTTGTCAGAGCTGGGTTTACAGGGCAGATAGATTAATTTGCTTGTTGAGGTTGATGCAGGGGAGGAGGGGGTAAGCGCGGACTCGCCCATTACTTATATACCCTGATCTGATTAGGTTAAGTGACATTTTGACCAGTTTTGGTTTTTTCTTTTGTTTATTTACTGTTTATCGTTTTTTTTTTTTATAAAAGTCTAGCACATTAAATAACCAGAACCGCATAAATCCACATTTAAAACTTTGCACAAAAATTATAAAAATTCAACAATCCTTAACAGTTACACCCAAAAATTTTAAACTTTTGTTCAGAATTTTTAGAAAAATTCTAGGTATGCAGTTTTATAGACCATTAAATTTAAGTACGTAAAAGTGAGCTTTTCAAGACGCTAGGAAATCGCGTTGCCTTTTAATAATTTTTTTGGCTGAAGGTGCTAGGCATTTTCTATTACTTATATAAAAGGCACTTGTCCTAAGATAAACGTGAGTGCATTTTAATAACTAATCTTTAATATGGACCACACGCATGTGTCCCACCCGTGAGAGAGGAATTTCTGATTTTTTTTTTAAATAAATCAATAATTTTTGTTGTAGTTTTTGCTTTGTTTATATTCGTGCTTCTTTGTTTTATTATAAGACATCAAGTTCACACAGAAAAGTGAAATAAATTCGCAGAGTTTCCGTAAAATATATCTGCTCCAAAAAGCAGGTTATTTTATTTGCCCCACCCGTGGCAGAAGAAATAACTCAGGTTTTTTCAATATGAAAGTAAGCTGGAATTTTTTTCGTATTTTGTAATGACTCATATAATAGTCAATTAGGTATAGCTTTACCAAAATGTAAAATTGTTGAGTACTTTATACTTAAATTTGAACAAGAAAGAACATTTTTTTTGTTCAAATGTCACATCCGTGACGGTGGAATTACTCAACAAAACCGATAAAATATCGATTATTATATCGATAGGTCCCGAGAATTGAGAAAATCTCTAAAATCCCGAAATTGTCCTCTGATTGAGTCTCTGTCTATATCCTGTTCTCTATAATTACCCTCACTTTAATCTTTCTTCCTCTATCTTCATCTTTACTTTTATCGGTATCCTCATCCTCATATTTTTCTTTACATTTATCTTTGTTTTTACTTTTATGTTTATCATATTCTTCATCTACATATTCCCCTTCACCTTTTCCTTTTATAAATATTGCACCATCTGTTACTCAAAAGCCGAAATACCTACACACTTATACTTTTTGTCTCCTTCTCTCACTTCCAGCTCATGCACGGGTTTGCGAAATGATGACGAAGTGATTTTGTATAGAAAATTATTTATGCGAATCAATTAAACATACTTAGAAGATATCAACCAATACTTCCCATATACCAAATGAAAAAAAAAATCTTGAGTTTTTGATTAAAGAAAACAAAAACAAAATCATTCGAGCGGTTTTCGAGCATTTTAGAAATAAAAAAAATTTGCTAATTTTTTCAACAATTTTTTGCATTAAAGTGCTCAATATTTGTTGAACTTATATAAACTTTGTACACGATAATATTTCTATTGCTCCAAAGAACCTATATCCCGAAAATGAAAGTTTAACCTGCAAATCGTAAGTTGCTAGAGCACTTTAAAAGCTCAAAATTTACCCCAAAATAAGCCAATATTTACCGTTGTTTCTACGACAGAAACCGAATAGGTTACTTACAAAAATTAATCTTTCAATAGGTTTGGAATTATATCTTTGAAACGTCACACTTTTCTTTCACAGGAGAATTACCAGCGGTTTCTTATGTTTTTGGGGTTACTGATTACGAATCTTGAGCCTAATTTGAAAGATTCAAAATGGCGGAGCAAATGTGGGGGCCAAAAAATTTAAAATAAATCTAAGACTTCACAATCGGGATATCTTAAGGTCGCTGATTATGAGGGTGAAATCAGATTTTAAAAATTAAAAATATCGGATCCATATTGGATCTACCATTTGTCACGGGAAAGTTAAAGTTAATCAGTTTAGCTTTAAATATATTCCCGGCAGTTTTTGAGTTTCAATATTCAATTACAGATAGTTTGCACTATGCGACATTCCCAAATACCTGGGAAGTGGTGTTATATTTATCGAATTGAAATATGAAATTACCCAAACACCCCCAAAATCTCGCCTCACTGTAAAAAACTGGCTTTCGTACCCTTATACACTTAGAAGCCTGTAATTTAGTTGGCTCTCACTCGATATTCAGTTTATCACTGGTTTGAGAAAGAAAAAACTTGGATCTTTAGAATGGTTGATATGTCAATTTATAAAATTGAGGAGATCTGTATGTATTTGCCGGCCATGATTCAATAATAAAAGGTTTGCTCAGAAAACAGTTTTCTCGCTCCCTCTTGACAAAATCGGCTCCCTTAGCAAGACTGTGTGTGGGTTCGTGTGTGTGTGCAAAGCTTTTGTAAGGGAGTTAACGGAGTGTCAAAACTCTAATGTCAATATTGAGCAAACCTTTAATTTTTGAATCACGTTTGCCGGCGACGTGCAATAATGTCAATGGAGTTAATGTCACTGGCATTAATACACAATTAAAAATTGAATATATGTCAGTGACATTATTACACAGGCCAAAAGTGAAATAATGTCAGAAGAATTGTGGAAATAATGTCATTGACATTAATACACAATTCAAAAGTGAACTAATGTCAGAAAAGTTAAAAATCATTAAAGCTTTACGGTGACATGTAATAAGGCCCATCGGAAATAACATCCATGAACACTATTCTTATCGTCCATACACATTAGCATTACCTTTTCGAATGCGCAGTAAAATCCATGGACATTATTGCTCTATCAAAAAAATGTTTGACAAATACACTTAGGGTCTCTTTTTATGCGGATTTGAATTTATGCGGTTTTTCAAACCATTATTTCGCAGTAGCGATTTTGCTTTTTTGAGAATTTTTATTACTTTTTTCAGGGTGTAAAAGACAATGCTTCTGATAAATAATTTGTCTTTGTATTCTTACATAATAATAGATTGGCGCTTACACATATGTTAGTGTTTGGCCGAGCTTCTCCTCCAATTTGTGGTGTGTTGTCACACAAAGGGAAGGGACCTACAGTTTTACGCCGACTACGAGCAGCGATTGTATTTTTACGAGAAGCTGTTTTTCATGACAGAAATACACTCGAAGGTTTGCCATTGCCTGCCGAGGGTCGACCGCTGTTAAGAAAAAACCTCTTTTTCTAAATTTTTTTTATGTATTCTTACATAATTCATGTATTTTTATTTATTTTTTGGTTAAAATACAGATACAATTTTATTTATTTCATTAATGTTCGGTTTTACATGGAATAATAAGTGTTGAAGTGAAGAAATAAATAGTTTTTTTTCGCTCAATGATGCCTCACTGGATTTTTTATGCGGTTTTTTAGAATTTTTTACATGGAGTATCTGAATTTATGCGGGTTTTGAAAATGCTGGAACGCATCTCCTGTTTTTGTATGAAAGTAAAGAACTTTTTTATGCGGATTTTTTTTATGCGGCTTTCTGAGGAACGCATGTACCGCATAAAAAGGGACTTAAGTGTACACTTCTAACAGGCTAAACTAATGTTCACGCACGCCGCCAATTTACTGTCAAAAATTTCCCATGCACATACAACCATAGTTGCCAACTATGTGCTTTAAGAACTAGATTTAGTGCTTTTTGAAAATTAAAACTCAAAAAAAAATTATTTAGTGCCTAGTACCTTTTTTAGTGTTTTTTTCTGAACTAAAATTACTACGAGATACATAGTTGAAACCTGAAATAATTTGAAATATTTAAGGCTGTGGCAGCACTGAATTTACAAGAATCTACAAATTTAAATGGACTAAAATACAACCATGATTGATAAAAAGCTGAAGTTGCAAACCCACCTTGTTAAATTGTAGTACGCAAGTAAGTTAAGTATTTCTTTTCTAATTATTTGTACAAATTTTGCTTTTTTTACCACCTGAGTAAAACACATCGTTTCTTGGTGCTGAATCCAAATCTGGCCTCACAATTGCTCTAGCACTAGAATTTTGAGATATCCTAAACTCAAAGTGCCAAAAACACGGTTTTTAGCGATATTTGAGGTTATATAATGAAAACATCAAATTATTTGCTCATTTCTAAGGGCATCATTTTCGTTTGATGCGATTCGATTTTTCTTTCTCGAGATATACCACTTTTAATGTGCAGTACTTTGGTATTATGTTATGAAAAAAGCATTCCTTTATTCAAAAAAATTGGGTGCTTTTGGTGTGGTAAAACGCTTTTTTCCCAAGTTTTTGGTACTTTTTGAAAATCAAAAGATGGCAACACTGCATACAACTTGTATGGGACAAGGTTCATAGAATGCAAGGTTACGACTTCAGCCATAGCCGCCATCTTGATGACGTAGATGGCTCAATTTTTGGAGTTGCCAGATTCCTAAAAAATTATCTTATAAAAATACACTATTTTAGTCAAAAATACATCAAACTTTATTTCAAATATGTGTAACCCTGATATTTACCGTTTGACAATTTGCGTTGAAGTTTGTGCTTTTTTCTGCGTCTTTGAGTTTATTTAAATTATTAAAAATTTAAGTGCGCTGTTTTTGATTGCAAAAATTACACTGAAACAGGTAACTTAGGTTTTACCGTATGTCTTAGATGAATTGCAAATTCGGTAGCGAAATTTTGCCAATGTTATGAACGCTTTTTATTTAAAAATGCGCGAGTGCGTTCTGCTCACTTTCAATAATAAAATCACCAGCAAATTTAAATTTGCATTCGATTTACATTTCAGTTGTCACTATTATCAGTGGCGGACCCAGGTAGCGGAAATTGGGGAAAACCCACCGTCCGAAGTTCCGAAGTTATGGCTGATAAAAAATTCTAAGCCTATGTTAAGTGCTACGGCCCCTTTTACAAACTCATTTATATATATGTACCTTGCTATAAGCACCTACCATAGATATGTCTGCATACCAAATTTCCAGTTCATGTGACTTATAGTTCCGAAGTAATGACTGACTAAAAATTCCATTCCTATGTTTATGCCACACCCCCTTTTAAAAACTCACTTATAAATACCTTAAGATAAGCATATACCATAGATATGTTTGTATACCAAATTTCAATTTTATGTGACTTACGGTTCCGAAGTTAGAGGTGATTAAATAATTAACGCCTATGGGAGGTGCCACGCGCCCTTCTCCATTACCGCCCATATTTTCCCATGAGTATGGAATTAATTTTATTTATCTCGACAGCAAGTTCCAATGCTCAACCACAAATATTTCAAGAGATATACAAGATGAAAATTTTAGTTAGTATAGGAGGTGACGCCCCCTTTTCCAGTGCTGCCCATTTTTCTCTATGCCTATAACCTTCCCGGGGTAAAAGCAAATAAGTGTGCAAAGTTTCGTGCGATTCCGTGCCGCGGTTCAGAAGTTATAAGGTAATAAACAAGCAGACATTCACATTTATATATATGGGGCATTTCACCTCAAGTGACCCAACTTTTGAAATCTATGTCTTCCGATCGGGATGAAATTTGCACCAAGGTTAGTCCTAAAAAATAGTAGTTATGACACAAAATTTCAATGGGATCGGTCAAACACACTCCGAGTTGGAGGGTCTAGAATTTTGACATTTTGGTCAAACGGCCATTTTTTCGGATCCATATAACTAATTACCTATTGTATTTAGAAAATTTTTTCAGGAATGTTTTCGATAGATTTCTCTTCAGTCTTTACAAATTTTATTTTTTTT
>NW_023458563.1:34403785-34407110 GCF_013731165.1 Rhagoletis pomonella
TTTACGAAATTATTGAGATTTTAGAAATTTTTATATTTTCCAAAATTTTGAGAATTTTATGTAAAAATGTGAAACATCACAAATTGTCGAAAAATTCTTATGTTCGTGTACTCGTGCTTAAAAAATAGAAAATTCTTAGAATTCTAAAAGATATTAACATTTTGGAAAAATTCCAGAACTCTTCCACTTTTCTGACCTTTTCCAAAATTTTGTATTGATATAACAAAGTTTGGGAATTTTAAATTTTTTGAAAATTTTGAAAACATCAACATCCAAAAATTTTTTGAATCTTCAAGAATTACGAAAATTTTAGAAATTTTTAAAATCGATGAAATAGAAAATGTTTTCAACATTCGAAAACTTTTAATTTCGTTTGATCAATTTGGCATATTCGACCCTTTTACTTAGAAAAAAATTGTTAGAATTCCTACAATTCTCAAAATTTTTGAAAAATAAAAAATTTCTATAAATCTAGTATTCATCATTATATTGAATTAATTGAATTATTGGGATTTTCGTCTGATCAATTTGGCATATTCGACCCTTTTACTTAGAAAAAATTTGTTAGAATTCCTACAATTCTCAAAATTTTTGAAAAATTAAAAATTTCTATAAATCTAGTATTCATCATTATATTGAATTAATTGAATTATTGGGATTTTCTCAAGGTTCATAGAATACAAGGTTACGACATCAGTCACGGCCGCCATCTTGATGATGTAGATGGCTCGATTTTTGGAGTTGCCAGATTCCTAAAAACAATATCTTCCAATACTACACTATTTTAGTCAAAAATACATCACGTTTTATTTCAAATATGTTTAACCCTGTTATTTACCGTTTGACATTTTGCGTTGAAGTTTGTGCATTTTTCTGCATCTTTGAGTTTATTTAAATTATTAAAAAATTTAAGTGCTCTGTTTTTGATTGCAAAAATCACGAAGAAAAAGGTAATTTTAGGTTTTACCGTATGTCTAAAGATGAATTGCAATTTCGGTAGCGAAAGTTTGCCAATGTTATAAACGCTTTTTATTTAAAAATGCGCGAGTGCGTTCTGCTCACTTACAAGAATAAAATCACCAGCAAATTTCAATAAGCATTCGATTTACATTTCATTTGTCACTATTGTACGAATATTATTATATTAATCCAGTTTCACGTGAAGTTATAACATTTTATGTTGTTATAATAAGTTTTGCCGAGATTTTATATCAAAAGTGCCCATTTGATTAGGATTCCTAAAATATGCTAAACGGCAATGATATTTTCTGCGTTTTGTGTACTCTCCCTCCTCGTAAAATATTTCAGCCAATCATAACTCACTTCGCAACTACGTAATTGGAGGAAACAAATTTTTGACAGCAATATGTCGTAACCTTCTATTCTATGAACCTTGGATTTACTAAAAATTCTTAAATTCACAAAGTTTTAGGTTTTAGGTTTAGAAAATTTTGGAATTCCAGGCAAGTTATTAAAAAGGGAAACTTCAAGAAATTAAAAACTATCAAACTCTAAAAATTTTAAATTGCGGTGATTTTTAAATTATATACACGTTATATGTTGAAAATACTATATATATAAATATTTCCTAATAAACAATCGTGGTACAAAGCTGAATAAAAATATTAAAAATAAAATGTTAACAAGCCACAATAACATTGACAAGTACATAGTTTAGGAAGAGCCTGCCTGAAACTATACAAAAAAGCAAATAAGCAAATGGATGTATAGAGTTGACAACAACAACCACGCTGTCGAGTTTAAATAGCGGCAAATGAGCTGCACTTGATAGTAGTTGGTTGAATAAGGAAAATGAATTAGCAACAAGAGTTTACGGGATGTACATAGCTCAGTGGTTAACGCTTCTGACTTTGAACATCGAATACCCAGGTTCGATCCCTGCTGAAGTCTAGAAAAAAGAAGTCTGATGAGGAGATGTGGTGATCCCTAGGGACACGAATTTCGATACGATACGATACCATATCGATACTTTTGGCATTCGATACCGATATTTACTACTCGATAGTTTTAAAACGATATTTTTTGGAATCGAGTACCAGAACCCTAGTATCGTATCGAATGTAATAAACTCACTGTTCAAACACGGAAACTCGAGTTTCTTATTATCGGCGATTTCTCTTTTGGTGTTATCCTTTGCATTCACACACAGAAACTCTTTTGTACGCAATTGTTGTTGTCAGCTGTGAATCGCCAACTTGAATTACTCAGACGAACGATAGCACAAAGCGTGTTTCCCGAGTACGGGCGACTCGGTACCCGTCCCCTTTCCTCGTCGCTCTCTCCCCTACAAGCTTCGAGTTTCCGCAACAAAAGTTTTCGTGTCTGAACATCGACAAAGCAATTTCTTCGCATTCTCTTTTGTGTTTTCTATTTGCTTCCACACACGTCAACTTTAATTGAATTCAAGTCCTTGGTTCTATAAATGGGAAGCAACGAAAAGATCAAAAGAGACAAGAAAACTTGAAACGAATTGACGGTACGGAGGTATCTGTACTCTTCCCCTCTCTTCTCACCTCTTTCTCCAACGAACGAGTAGACTTGAAAGCAAGACTTGACGTGTCTGAAAGGGCACATAGTCTTTTACTTTCCTACTAACTTTTTGCAGCCCTGTAATGTTGTACTGAACATTGAATTGTTTTACCTTTTGCAACCCTGTAATGACAACTGAGAATTGTATTTTTTGTAATAAGCTCTCTTGAATTCTGAATTTTTAAAGAAAATACACGCGGGTTTTTCACTTAACCTTAATTTTATAACAAGGTTCGTATTACTATTAATGTCTTCGCAACACTCACATTACAAGGATAATGTTATTAACAATTAATAATAAATTGGGCTTTTAAGAGCAGAAATGTGTAATATAGTTAGGATTGCATGAGGTGGAATTTGAACCCGCGACTTCGGTGTTGTAAGACAACACCTCAATCTCTACGTGTTGTTACACAATATGTTAGTGTTTCACCGAGATTGCGAAAATTTTAGAATGGTAACCCCCAGGTACGGAATTAAGGAAAATAGGGGGGGAAGAGGGGGTTCTAAAGGGGGTATATGTAAAGTTTTAAAGCGCGGAACCTTATAGTTTTTAAGTAATTTGTTATTAAATTTTGTAATTTTCACCAACTTGTATGGGACTATTTCACAATATATAATGCACTTTCCACTAAATTTACACGTTATTTACACTCAGTATATGCGCAGTAAGAGTTTCAAAGAAATAAATACTTTAAGTATATTACAGCTTTTTTATCAAAAATTGATTGTTGTTTAATTTTATGAGAGTACATGCAGAATATGTGCAAATGGC
>NW_023458563.1:34407210-34410411 GCF_013731165.1 Rhagoletis pomonella
TTTCGTCACGAAATTGATATCATAAATTTTGTGTTTCTAGTTCAGCTTTCGTAACTCGAAAATTTGACCTCAAAGAGGTGTTTTATTTGATACCAATTATTTTGGGGTAGCAAATTTAAAATAGCCGAAAATACAAACAATAATCGAATTGTTTTATTTTTCTTAGATAAATTGCTAAAAATATGATGTAAATCTAAATTATGTATTCAAATCGATGTGTATATTGAAACATATAGTTTTTCGAATACGGAATAAAATTTAATAAATTTAAAAAAAAAATTATGAGAAATGATAAAAACTTATCAACTTAGTACCAACTTTGGATACAATAAACAACTGTACTCGTCTGATTGTCTCACAGTTTATTTTGGTTAAGATTTCTACCGGGTGTGGGGCGCACACATGTGCTTTTTTAAGAAGTTTTACTTCTATCCCGTGTACGGCGTTGCACTCGTGCTATTAAACTAATGCTTTTTTCTCAAGTAGTTTTGCTCAGTGGCAATTTATACATTTTATGTAAGTAGTAGCGACACATTGGGTGAACTAAATGCATTCATACATACATATTTATGTACAACTGTAGGTAATATTGTATGCGTCTTCCCAGGTAGGTTAAAGGCGGGTGATAAACCCATGTAGCCTAGTGCACATACCTACAATTAAAATGGTGAAATATGTTACAATTTCGGCACACAAATTGTAGTTTCCAAGACATGTACGAAGTGATTAGCACAGCTGCATCCTTCAACTTGTTAACTTAATGCCACCGATTTGCAGGGAATTTCGGTTTAAGTGGCAATCGTGGAATGGGCAATTTTTTCGGGGAACTGGGTATGTTATTTTTATATCTTAAAGTAACCAAATTGGACGGATATGTTAATTTTTAACCATTTGACCCTTTTTAGAGCGACATTTTTTAATTTGAATCGCAATATCTCCACAACAAGATTTTTCCCAGATATAAGCATATACCAGATGAAAGCTAAGGTTTTGGGCTAGATTTGTGGAAACCTAGAATAAAATCGACTGACCAGTTTTTGAGAAAATGCCTGAAATATATATTTTCAGCAGCCCGATTTTTAGTTTTCAGGTGATAACGTTATGACATATTTATATTTTATAAACACAAAAGATAGCGTTAGATAGCTTGTTTGAAGACCCTTCTACTGATATCCGCATCAATGACATGGACTGAGTAGTGCGGCCTCAGTGGTAGTTTAAAAATTGCCTATTTCAGGCAGCAGCCACGCCCACAAAGGCATGCGAATCAAAACATCGTGAAACAAGACCTTCTTAGTTTTTTTTGTACTTTAATTCCTGAAAGTTTGAAAAAAATTAAATGAAGGTACGTACAGACGCCACATACATAGTAGCCGGAACTTAATATATAAAGTATCGTTTGAAAAGTATTGGCCTAGAGAATAACACTAAATATGTTGGGTGTACCCACATGCCCTCTTACACCGGCAAAAGCAAAAACACGTTTTTTGTTTCGCAACACTTTAGCCTAATTTTTAAGAATGCGGTTAATCGTTTATGAAACTTGAATACATTTTCTGGACACACTCCGCAAGACCTTTCCAACGATATCTCAAACATGTCGATTTGACGTCTGGATAAAAACTTCCAAATCTCGTGTATATATAAGCGAGTCACGATTGAGAGAATACAAAGGTTGCGCCGATCTCGGACCGCTATTCTTCTCTTAACGAATTTGACAGAATCGTTGTTTGCATGACGTCACACTGGTGCAACATGTTTACGTTTTCCTTGCAACATTTTTTCTTCTTCTTCCATTCTTGCTCACGTTTTGGCATTTCTCTCTCGCAATTGCACCAGTGTGACGTCACACAAAAGTTATTCTCAAAAATCCTCTCTGATCGGCGCAATCTTGTATTCTATCATTCTTGTAAGCGAGTCATTTCAGCATGCTACTGTGGCTGCTTTCGTCACTCGCGGGCACTGCCGTGCGCTGTAATCTATATCTATACTATTATATAAAATTGATTATATGGAGTACGTTTGTAACGATTTATTTCTCAAAGTACTAAACCGATTTTAACATTTTTTTTTTTTAAAACGAAGCATTTGTAAAAAGACGCAGAGTGGCATACTTATATTTTTTATTCTTGGAAGATAAGCACCCTTTTTTTTGGGTGTAAAGTTACAAAAAATTACAAAGCCGTACAAGCATAAGCCTATTTGGTTGCCAAATACAGCGCATAGCTACGCGAAAAAACTGTACATCAGTGCCGATCAAACACGAGCTCACAAAGGCAAAAGAGATGTGTATGAGCGACGTTACTGCGCTATACCACATACATACACACATAAACGTATCCCTGCAAAAAATTGTGCGACTAATCTCTAAAGAGAGTATCCCGAGATTACTCTCAATCGGGTACAATTGGGCATTAATTAGTCCCAACTAGTCTCATACAGGTACTAATGGAGGTCAATTAGTCTGGACTCTTCCGTTATGGGTATAATTGGAGATCAATTAGCCCCCAACTCATCTCTAACGGGTACTATTAACGATTTAATGATTTCTACGCACTTAGTCAATGAAATTTAATGTGCGGCGTTGGCACACAGAGAGAGTATTCGCCTAACAAAACTGAGCACTCCGGTTCGAATCTCAGCTGGCACAGATTTTTATTTTTATTTATTAAAAGTGACTAGTCGCTTTTTACACCCGTTCGGGTATAAAGGTGAACAATTAGTCTCTTCATAGGACATGCTCGAACAAAAGCGATCAGTTCATTCCATATAAAGAGATCAAAAGTGGTATTAGTCGCATGCTCCTTTGCGATTGCTCCCGGAGTCATCCCGGATTAGTCGCATTTTTTGCAGGGATTTAAGCTAAACAGCGATCACTGATTGAACATCGAAAGGCAAAGCATCGTTTCGAAGCAGTGTTGCCACAACACTTTTTTATTTTTTACCAAAATCACCAGTAAAAATTACCAAATTCAACAAAAAATTACCAAACTTTTTTTATGTGGAGAACTGTGCACAGATATGTTTGTACATACATATATCCGAAGACACCAAGCTTTTCAGGCAACCAGCGCTTCATTCAGCTATAATTTTTATATCTTCGTGAACGCTAAAAGTCGCAACAACAGAAACGCTTGGTGAGGATTTCAAACCTAAGTGTGGCCAAAGACACAAATTTGTCGATTGCGTGTTGCTTTAAGT
>NW_023458563.1:34410511-34412122 GCF_013731165.1 Rhagoletis pomonella
GTAAAATTAGACTAAAAATCTATAAAATGAGTTTATTTGAGAAAAAAATTCTTTAGAATAAAATGTTCATGTCAATAAAATAAAAATCTAATAAGTTAATTAATAATGTGTTAGAGACTTAAGAACTTTTTTTAAAATTTAATTAAATTCAACAATTTTTAATGAGCTTGAGGCCGTTTTTTAATGAAAAATTTATTGTGGAAAATGCCATAAAATAACAAAAACAATTTTATTAAATTAAAAATTCGATATTGCATTAAACATTTTTTGTTTACTATAGGAGGGAAAAATTATTTTTGTAACACTCTAGGGAAAATTTCAAGTTTTCAAATGACCCAAAAAGCGCCGAGACACTTAAATTTAATTTTGGATCCTAGATCATGGTTCTGTGTATCAGATCATTTTCCCAAGATATTTTAATTTTTATGAAAAACTTTATGTTTAGCAAGGAAAAAATTAAAAAGATAACAAATCTTTTAAAATGTTTGTATATCGAGGGCTTATATTCAATACCCTCTATTTGCAAAAACTCAATTTTTCAGGAGAGCAAAAAAAATGTTTTGACAGTTATTTTTAAAAGTGTTACTAATTTTGAGTACCCACGCATGTCTTAAAAATTCACGCTATATATTAAAACTAGGATTTTACTTTTAATTCATTTTATTTTAGTTTAAAGATCGGGTTTTGCAGAATAATGAAAGAGTATTTCACGTGATTTCGAAATTATATGAGAATCATTAGCACTGTTAAAGAGGGCTTCGATGGCTGATTTACTTCCGTGCATGTGAGGAAATTTCGTTCGTTTTTAGAGGCGAAACGTACAGCTTCTAGCAATTGTAAATGCCGAGCAGTACGCGGGAAAAGAACCGACGACAATTGTAATATCAAGCCCTTTTGTTACCACAAAGAACAGCCGGTATCATATCTGGAACCGTCTGTGAAAATAAGCTCCCAGGTAATTTATGAGTATAGAAATGCCCCTGCGGTAGAGTTTTTACTTTAGTAGGCATCGGAGTAGATATGATGTCCAAATCTTTGATGTAGCTTTTGTCGAAGGCTGAGGTACGCTCAGCCGACCCAGGGTACAATGGAGGTTCCACTAACCCCCACCAAATAAAACACAATAGTTAGTGTAATACGTAGAACACACTCACACACACGAGGCGAGATATGGCCAGAGCGCCGGCAACCTTTTGTCCAAGAAGCGAGAGAGAGGGAGAGTAACAGCGGCTATGGGTCGGTAACGGTGAGAATAACGACGGGTCGGTAGTGGCGAGAATAACAACGGCTATGGATCGGTAACGGTGAGAGTGACAGCACTCGGTGACGACGGTGAGCGTAGCGGCAATCAGAGCGACGGTGATACTCTACGGCGACGGTGACAGCGGTCCTGGCCTGCGACGAGTGGCAGCAACGGCCTCAATAGCGATGACGGGTAACTATCTTTGGCCCCGGGGGCGGTAACGATGGGGCGGTCCCACTACCGAAGGCCCTAGCGGCCCTAACTTGTGGAGACGGAGGGAGCAGCGCTCCTGTATCGCGGTGATTACTGCAATCGGCTGACGGGAGGGGCGTGATGATGGCTTCGGCCCAGGGCGGCAACGGCGGTGG